>NC_086355.1:2462900-2567900 GCF_036324505.1 Eleginops maclovinus
CAGTTCCTCTTGACAGTTTACCAGAGAAGCAATAAAGGTGGCGCGTTGGGATGACCCGTCCTTATCAAAAACACATTACATTAGTTACCCGTCTCCACAACAGATACGCGTCTTATCGACTCTTTATTAACAACTCCGACTATCTCACGCCTTATCAAACAATGCAGCGCAGATGGATTTAGGATGTGGCCGATGACAGCGTTTGAAGATATCAGCGTCTGATTTAATGAACAACGTCAACCAGTGAAGAACAAAAGGGCTATTGCTCAACACGCCTGTAATAATTGCATAAAATAGATTAGAATTTATCAGTCTGGGGAGGAGGAGGTGTCTGTTGGCACTTCAACAACCAACTCTAGTATTTACATGTGAGTTTTAAGGTGGTTAACCTCTCCTGTATGTTCTACCAGTGTTAGTGCATGTAAATGGTCTGCAAAGGCTCGAATTCCTCACGTTTCCATATCAAAACAACAACTGTTTTTATTCAAACACACACTTCTGGGTGTCCACCTCAGAATCAGAATACATTAAGAGTTATTAACACATACGTACGTGACCTGGGGATCATTGGACGAGGTCAGACTTGTTTTGAAAAAAATCAAATGGGATTGAAGCGGGATGTGTGCAGAGATTATGATGCTGGGAGTGTCTGTTGTTGTGTGTGTGTGTGTGTGTGTGTGTGTGTGTGTGTGATGGTGAGATGTCGGCGAGGTCTTGATAGGGATCGTCAGCAGCGGGGAGATACGGCAGGTTAGGACCTGCTGCTGATAAGAACTGATCCTCAGGAGGATTATTCAAAAATAAAAACATTCGGAGTTTGACCTCCAGGTTACCGATACTGTCTCTACTTTAAAGAGTCCTCTCCTGCTGATGTTCAGGTGTATATCAGTATGTAGTGTCTCTACTTTAAAGAGTCCTCTCCTGCTGATGTTCAGGTGTGTATCAGTATGTAGTGTCTCTACTTTAAAGAGTCCTCTCCTGCTGATGTTCAGGTGTATATCAGTATGTAGAGTCTCTACTTTAAAGAGTCCTCTCCTGCTGATGTTCAGGTGTATATCAGTATGTAGCGTCTCTACTTTAAAGAGTCCTCTCCTGCTGATGTTTTCTCTGCAGCTCCTCTTTTCACCCTCTGTCTGAAACCAGAGCCCAGTCTGCTCTGATTGGTTAGCTCCCCCCTTAGCCTATCACGTACAATGTGTTGGGAGTAAATACAGTAGATGAAGAGCAGCAGCTGGTGTGTTCCTCTCTCTGCTCTGTTATATATTTAGTTTATTTTTTATTGTTAGCCGTCAGATTTATTTGCAGAGCCTCACAGTGTGAATTACAGCCACCACTGTACTCCCATTAACACCCATTGCTCCCCGCTCAGCGTCACTCTTTGAACTTTTTATTTTTCGTACATTTCATACATACTGGCCTCTCCTCCTCCCACTCCTGATGTTTTTAATTTATTGTACATTTTGAAATGCTGCCCGGGCTTTTAATACGTGTCACATTGAGGGTTTTTTTCCTCCGTTTGTTGTTGTTGTGTAATAAAGAGAAGGTAGAGAACGAGGCGGGACACCACACGATGTGTTTGCTCAGAGTTGCGACAGCTGCAGCAGTAAAAACAAAAAAAGCTGCAGAAATATTAAAAATGAAGGAGGAGGAAGAGGAGTTTTTAATCAAGCGCTCTGGAAAATGCCACCCTCAAACAAGAAGCATTCCTCCTCATTTGTTTGGCTCATTGTCCCTCCCTGTGTTTCCACTCCTCACTTGCTTCATTTCCATCGTTTTTTCTCTCCTCCCTCCTCGCTGAGGGTCACACATGCTCCGATATTGTCCAGGGGCTCGTCTGTAAATAAAAGAAAGTCCATTTGGCTCCGTGTGAACGTTGGCGAGCGTTTTTGTCCCGGCCTGGCACCGTTTCTAATGCATTACCCTTTATTAGAGGTTTGGCTGCTGCTGCTTCATCAGGGGACGAGTGTGTGTGTGTGTGTGTGTGTGTGTGTGCGCGTCATGTGTATGAACCAAACATTAAACACTGTATACTCACACTGCCTGCACATCAACACTGATGAACAACTTGCCATATATCGTCATTTTCGTCTTTTGTTCTTTAAGACTTTGCCATTTTCGTCACAAAAATAAATAGAAAAATCCAATTTAAATATTTATACAAACATAAGAAGCTAAAGCAATACAAACATATATTAAATATAACAATTATAAACATAAGGAGCTACAAAGGTCCAGTAAAAGATATGAAAAATAAAATAGGATCCTTTTATTGACAACAAACTTCAATAAAATGTAAGAATGATCCTTTTTCTGTCGCTGACAATGAACAACACAAACAATACTAGTGGACGTTGATATTCTCACGATAAGGTAGGGACTATTATGGCTTTTATAATATATGTACACAGTAGGATCTTTGATGCATCGTAGTTTTACGAGGCGTCACTCAAACAAGAGGAACTACTGCTTTCGTTTGGGACTATTTTCTGCAGCGTATGAATACACTGCTACAGTTCATAGTTGGTTTACGTCTTTTCTTTAATTTGGTTTGACTCTAACCCGTTAGCTATGCTTTTTGTATTTGCCTTTTTTATTTGCATGGGATGGGAGCAATTAAGGATTTCTGATGGAGGTTGTTCACTGTCGTACTGGCAGACAGGCTCTGCACTTTTGATGCAATTTTAAAGTTTGTATATCTCCTTTAGTTTTACTCCGTCATGTCGATATGTTCATATGTGTTAAATGCTTTGTAAAAATAAAATAAATACTAAATAATAAAATGAAAATATACATAAAGAAGTGAAATTTAAATAACCCTGAAGAATGTCTCAAATCTTTCTTGTGATCATGTTCTTTAGACTCGTTCTCTCTGGCTGGAGCTCCTCTGGGGCTGTGGAGGAGGATGGAGCGAGGCGGGGAGAGTCCCATCACCCAGGACAGTCCTGAGCGGAGGGGGGGCAGCCCCGACCTCAGCGGCCTGCCTCCTCCAGGGAAGAAGGGCCGGCTGGAGCTCAACGGGAGCCCCACCGGGCATCGCATCCGCCACAACGGAGCCCCCCTGAGGCCCCTCGGAGGTGAGCTGGGTGCGGATCAACAGACGTTTGTTTGAAGAGATTCATTTAACTCAATATGAAGGGGGCTTTATATCCACCTGTACAGAGACACAAACACCAGAGTGATGAGGAGACCTTCATCTCATAATGACTGAGAAGCTGTGGCTCAGGGGGGTAACGGGCGATTACTAATCAGAGGGTCAGTGGTTCGATTCCCAGTCCATGTTGACCTGTCAAAATGTTCCAGTGGGCATGTCTACAGTATTTAAGTTCACGGGAGTCACTTTGGATAAAGGCATCTGCTAAAAGACATGCCAAAGGGCCTTTTTGACTGTGTTTTCTGCCTACATAATAAAAATAACAGACGGAAGAAAAATATTAACTTCAAAATAAAATACAAATATTTAAAATGAGACAAAAATGTAATAATATTTATTCAATTAATAATAGAATGAAATTACAAACAGAAAAAGGTAAAGTAAGAACAAAAATATCTTAAATATTGAATTAAAAACCATATTAAATGGAATAAAATAGAATACATAAAATGTGAACACTAATATAAACAGTGGTGAGTATTGTCCTCTCCAGTCTGTCACCTCAAAAATGTTTAGGACAAAACAGATCTTACACTTAAGAAATCAACAACTAAGTATTATCTTTAGTAACAGTAACAGCTGTTGACTCCCCTCAGGTGTGGAGGGTTTGAGACCCAGAGTTTGGCTCTGCGGCGCTGCGAGCTGCTCCTGATAATCTATACGTCTGGAGGGACCTGTATAATACATGCTACCAAATAAAGCAGATTGCTCCGTATAAACAAGATTTATACAACTCACTCTGCTCCATCGATCCACGCGGTCATTGTGGAAGTTGTTGCTTGTTTATGTGTGTGTGCATGTGTGTGTGCATGCAGGGGTGTGTGTGTTGCCATGTGTTTGCAGAAGTGACTCAGGTACTCTCTGACTCTGAACTAAACTGTCCTTAAATTGAGAAAAATATAACTCGCTCTTGTTGTAACTCTCTGTTGGCGTAGATGATTTTAATTTGTATGCTTTTTTAGAGATGCAATCACTCATTAATTATGTGGTCAGAATAATTCAAATCGAAAGTGATTCTAATAAGGTATCAATTGTTAAGAAATCTGACTTTTTTAAAACGAAATGTCCAAAAAATGAAATTTTCCGCCTCAACATTTTTTTTTTAAAGAGATTTTGACAATTTCAAAAAGATAAATGGTTTGCATAAAAGAGATGTTGTAGATTTGAGGTGCGTACTTAATACATACATATTTCCCAGTACTCCTCTTTGTATTTTTCTTAAGTAAAAAAACTGCTTTTTTAAGATGGATCTGTCGGTGGTTTGGAAAGAGCTAGAGGTTAAAAAAATCAACGACTTGACCACAGTGAGAGGAGGAGAAGAAGGAGTCAATGAAGAAGAGGAAGAAGAAGAAATACACAACTAAATGCTGCTGATACTAAAAACATGAGGAGTTGGGAACTTCTTGTTTCCGGAGTCGTAGTAAAGAATATTTCTGTGAGAAAATAGGAGGATGGAGGACGGCCTGAAATAATGACGGGGTGTCTCTGAAGACAGGAAACTAGACGTGTCTCCTCCAAACCACACACACACACACACACACACACACACAAACCATATGTCCACATTCACAAACTCAGTGACACTCACACCCAACAAACGCAGCCAAAACACACACACTTCCACACACACATCTTATTTTAAGACCCTCATCCCTGTACATATTAGAGGGATTAGAGGCTTGAGGCAACATCCCATCATCCGAACCAGATCACAGGACACTGGGAATAAGAGAGGTGGAGGAACAGAGAGTGGGGGGGGGGGGGGAGAAAGAGAGGAGTGGGAGCTGCTCCGTGTTGACAGTTATATTTCCCTGTTGGGGGAAATTCACTTACTTGAATTGGCAGCGTGCTCCGGTGTGTAATTCACTCCATGAGAGCCTGGAGGACTGCAGCGGAGTGATTAATGAGGAGGAAATAGAAATATAGGAATTGACTGATTAAAACAACGGCTGGATGTGATGCTGCGTGTGTGTGTGTTCGGTGTGTGTGTGTGTCATTGTATGGCACTGTATTATTATTAGTGCTGGGACGCTGCCTAATGCTCTCTCTCCATCATTTCTTCAGAGAGCTTTAATTAATTGGCAGCTGACAGGTGGCCCAAAACCAAAAGCCTTTCAGGAAAAAGGGAGTGATATTAGAGCGGCGAGCCAAGAGGACCTGATACCCACTCTCATGTAACCAGACACTGGGTATCAGTGTTTTATTGATCAAATATTGTTCTTCAGGTCTTCATTTGTAATGCACAAGTTCATTTGCATACCCCTAGACCAATGTCTCAAGGACAGCACTCATTAAAAAACCACAGAGTCTAATTATTGGATATCATATTGCTTTTTCTTGACTCAAAATCAGACTCTAGAAGTGATTGGATGTCCAAAATACTTAATATACCTAAAGGGGCCCTATGATGCTCCTGTGCAGGATTTTTATTTGGTATCCCTACCGTGACGTGTTCTTTATTTAGTATTTATCCCAGATTTAAATGTATTCTGGCTTTACTTAAATGCATTTTCCGCAAATAACTGTTAAATAGTTTCACTTCCATGTGCTGCTTTGACGTGGGAGTGTGTGAGAAAGAGTGTGTGTGTGTGTGTGTGAGATTCATGCAAACTTGCTTTGGTGCCACCTGTCCTGAATCCTGCAAGGTCTCATATGAATTCATCCCTTCCTGCTTTAACGTGAATATTCTGCAGCACTTTTGCTCAAATTGTCACCTTGTTAATCCTCTAATGAGAGCAGCACATGTCAGTGCCGGTCTTTTGTATAGCTTTTGCATATCTGTTAGTGGAGCCATTATAACGACCTCCTATCTAATAGTCCGTTAGATAAAAGCCAGTGAAAGGGAACAGCCCTGTTAGCGGTTATTTAACAATGCACACCATTTGTGTTGCACCCCCTGTGGATAGAACACACTGAGGACTTCAGGGGATGCAGCAGGGAAGAGTGTGAGGAAAAGGGAAGTGATTACAAGCTTGATGCATAATAAATATGATCCATATGTCCGCTGTCTGCAGAGGATAAACTGTTCATCCCGTTTCCCTCCACAGGTCTGATGATTCCCGTCTTCTGCGTGGTGGAGCAGTCGGACGGGGGGATGCAGACGGAGGCGGGGGAGGGCAGGGAGGAGCATTCAGAGTTCGTGTTGGTGAGGAAGGACATCCTCTTCTCTCAGCTGGTGGAGACGGCGCTGCTCGCCCTCGGATACTCGCACAGCTCGGCGGCACAAGCCCACGGTCAGTCGGACAAACACACACTGCATACACCAGTTACATCCTCCTTTGATCCTCACAGTGCCGTACGCACGAGAGAGGGTCCACGTCCATCCGTCCATGCACCGACCCACACTCAACGCCATTTAGCTGTCTTTGTTTTCCTTTAAAGACCCGTTATATTCAAGTTGGGAACGGCCGTAACATCTTCTCTCTTTTGTTATCCTTTCCTCATCTTCCCAACAATCCAGCTAGAGCTGCAAATGCATGGACTGGACTGTGGATAAAAACTGCAGCCTGCACACTTTTTAGGCGTACAGACGGCCTTCCAGACATAGCTGTATGTTTAGTCTTGGGGATCATGCAGAAATTAGGAATATGAGTTGGCCTTAAGACTGCTGCAAAGCATAACACTTTTGAAGCTCTTAAACCAATACATTTCTGTGTTCAGTGGTGATGAGCTTCATAGATGTGGGTCAGTACGGGCCTGCTCTAACAAGACTTATTACCTTTACATGTGTCTTAGTGCTCACTCATTAGCTTTGTCATGGATAAAACGCTTGGACACTTAGCATAAAACCACCTCATAAAATCTAATTGAAGACCTTGTCTGGTGGGTCTTAGCTTGGGGGTAGAGCAATCCAGAAATGGGCCGAGGAAAAGTGTTTTCAGAGGTGAGAAACAAAGAGCTCGCTGCAGAAGTAATAGTAGAAATGGCAGCTAAACTTCATGGACTGCTAGAGAAATATCTGAGGTCAATCCTCCTCCTTTCGTGAGCTTGAGGAGGATTTCATCAAGGCTATTATTAATAGTCCTTATTTTCCACCCTCAGTGTGTCTCGCTGTGTAAACTCTGGCGCTCCTGACTCAGAATGTAATACCCGTGCAGCTCGGGGGTCAGGACGAGAATTATCCTCGAGCGGAGCCTCTCCCACTAATCATCGGTCGAGGAGCAAACTGGAAGTGAGGTTGTCTATTTCCAGCAGACACTGCGCTGTCACACTGGCAATGAGCACAAGATTGTTTCAGAAACACAACTGAGACACAGACGGAGCTGCAGAAGCCATTAAAGACACAACAAAGAGCCGGACAGGAATGTCCCCGCAAGACAAAAATACATCGTGTGTGTGTGTGTGAGAATGTTTATGAAGCAGAGGAAAAGAAAAGCTCTGTAATTTATTGTCACACACATGGCAGTGATCTGCAGCAGGACAGTGCCGTTTACTGCTGTCTTTTCTCAAGTATGCAGAAAATGCCATCTGGGGAAGTTGCCTCACATCGAAATAAAACGGTCACAACTCAGAGCAGCGAGGCGGGAGCAATACACAGAGGAATGGTGGGGGATCCCCATCTGTTTGACATCTCGCTGCTGAGTGTGTGTGTGTTCTCCTCTTCGTCATAAACACTCTGCTGCAGGTAATCCCTTTATTGCCTCAAGGCCGGCCGCTCTTATCGCTGCACCCCCCTGAAACTCAGCGTGTACTCTCGACCTCAGTTAGAAATTTGGCTGCAGAAATCCTGTGACTTCAGTTACTCAGATTAATAAATGCACTTAATCTGGATTTATCTGAAGTGGAAACAGACCCTTTCTCCTAACACCCAAGTGTTTTAAAGCGATGCTACCTCAGAGACAACTTTCCATTTCCATCAGAGCCTAATGCAAGCAACAAATCAAACCACTTCTTCAGACCATATGGGAAGAAGCTCGAAATATCTTTGAATATATTCTATTTTTAATATACTTTTTCCATTTTCTCTTGGCAGTGTTTGTCTCACTGCAGCAAAGCCTTATGCAAATGAACAAACGTCATCTTGCAACTTTTAGCATTATTTTCTTGAGCTAGTGCTAGCTTCCTTTATTGGAAAAAGCACTGACACACGGCATAGTGATTTCCCCGTTTTTGTGCCGTAAATTAGACCTTTTATTTTCCTGTATGATCGTACCCAGTAGCAGAATTGCACAGATAATGTCTGTATTCTGCAGCCATTGATTGCGCAATCACCGTTTACTTCATCATGATAGGTCAGAGCAAAAAAACCTATCGATGCAACTTTAATATTTGGAGATTCAGGCGTCATAAATGCAACAGCGCTAAAAATATGGGGCTGTTTTGACGCCTTTTTTTGGTTTAAAGTTTTAAACATCTACTGTAGCACCTCTACACAAGCCAGTGATGTCACAATGTACTGACACACCCTGGGGTACACCTGCACATCACTGCTGCAAGGTGAGACGTTAAACAGCTGGAAAGAAATCTTTGGAGGTGACTCTTCAAAAAGGTCTTCCTCCCTGCAGATGTGCTGCTCACTATGACCGGTCCTTCTCAAAGCAACCATTCATGTCTTCTTTTGGTTTTACTAGAGAATCAGAGCTGCAATTGACAGCCTGTTAAAGGGAGTCGGACAAATAAACATCACACAGATGCACATTATCCGACAGCGACGGCCGAGAATATCCCGCCGGATTGCACGGCTACGGTCTGCAGATGAATGCCATTAGAAACACTTTTAGCCTCAATGTTTTTCGCCAAGTATCAGCGGAGGTCTGTCTGTCCCATCAGGGTGTGTGTGTGTGTGTGTGGCAAACATGGAGCCACATTCGTCCTACCCGTCCACATCAATGCACTCCCCTCTGAAGCGCCACAGCAGGGGCTTCAGGGGCGAGACTGAACGGGACATCACAACTCGACTCTGAGCTTCCAGCGTGTGGACAAAACACACTCCTGTAAACTCTACTCTACCCATGCAACAAAGCATTTGCTCACACTAATGCCGTGTATTCATGCAGTATCACAGACAAAACACACACGCCTCCCCCCCCCGGCTTCTCCCAAATGAATACTTTTTGTTTTTTAAAACAAGCGTTTATGTTAAATGAATAATTTCTGGCTTAAATTATACATTTTTTCCCCCTGCGGTCACGACCAAAATTACACAGAGTCCCTGCTATTTTCTCCCTGTTTGAATTGTGTCCTGCATTCTTGCGTCCCAGCGGTGTATTTAAAGGACCACGGCCTTTCTTTAATTAGCTTAGCCCAGTAATTAACTGGGAGATATTGTTTATTTCAATTATAAGGGTCTGAAGGCTTTTATAGAATGGATGGGAGCAGACCTGTACTTTAAACGGTGGTCAGCGAGAGAGAGCATTGTTGCAGTGCCACGTCTGACGGGCCACGGAGGGTCACATGTCCGCCATTCGCTGGACATCTGAGCAATTCACAGGGTAGTGGAGTTACATTTTACTCTAACAGCAGCCACGTTTATCCAAGGCATGCTTAACTTCTCAATGAATCCATCTGTGGAGGTGCTGGTAGACGCATTTTGATGAGCAGTTTCCCCGTTTGCATTCTTTATGCTAAGCTAACTGGCTGCTAGCTGTAGCTTTGTGGATGGCATCAATCTTCTCATCTCACTTTACTTTTGATCCTAAATTAACCCCAAATGAATTACTAACCCAAACCCACTGATTTTATAAACATCCTGCATTAACGTCAAACCCACCACTTCCTGTCTGTCCCCACAGTCTTCCTGTTTTGGTTTGTGTTTGCACATTTGTAAAGTTAGATGGCTCTTTAATAGCGCAGACCAACGTCAAGGCGCATCCAAATGCTCCTCGGATGTTTCCTTTCAAGAGTTGGGAAGCTGTTCCTCTGGCTTTGATATGTTTGTGAGCTTTAGGACATAATGTGGACACAACACGTTTACTCAAAAGAAGCTGTGTTTAAATGACAGATTGATTTGAGTTTCAGAGTTATTCGTCGTCTCTTAACGTACATTTACCAAATGCAATGTGTATCATTTGTGTATCCTCCCTGTGAATCAGATCCAGTCCTTGGAAGGGTCCTTCCTTGTTGGACTGGAGTATATCCTCTTCATGCATAAGCTGTACTACAGAATAGTTCTGGTTTTGCATGGACTCTGTACTTAAGAGCAGTCACATGGTGTGGCAAAGACCTACTTTTAAAACAAACAGAAATGCACATCAGATTAAGCCTTAGTATGTTGCTCCCTCAGAGAAGGTCCCGTATTATTTTCCAGATCTCAGCGGAGGAGCACTCTCTAAACTATCAGCATGACAGATTTTCATCAAGAGGGGTTCCTCAGGGTGCAATGAGGGGTGATGGGGGGGGGGGGGTGCGTCAGACGTATGGGGTTTCCCTCGGTTTGTGCAAGGGGTTGGAGCTGGGACCAGTTTGGAAGAAGAAGCCTCCTCGTGTGTGTGTGTGTGTGTGTGTGTGTGTGTTTCTGTGTGTGTGTGTGTAGGCTGCTGCTGCCATTAAGACTTATTCCAGCACGGGACAATGGGATTGGTGTGTGTGTGTGTGTGTGGATGGACACACAGACATGAGCCAAGCCGCCGGCCCGGCCACATGAAAGCGTGCCTCTGGGAGGTGGAATTTTAATGTGGAAATGGGAACAATGATTTCTACTTTTAAATGTGGACATGAAGCAGAGCCCATTGAACAGCAGACCAAAAAATGATGGATCAATTATTAATGCATTCACCCTCCCATTGCGAGCGTGTGTAAGGATGTGTGTGTGTGTTTGCATGCGAGCGGGAACATGTACATGTCCACTTCTCTGTGTGCCGTCCTCGGTGAGTTTGTGTTTGTCTGCTTATTCACGCGTTTGCTTCCACCTAACTTGGCATTAGCGGAATTGTTATGGCTTATTTTCAGCCGATGATCCAGTTTCTTTCTGTGTGTGTGTGTGTGTGTGTGTGTTTGGATCTGTGTGTGACGTGTGTGTTGAAGAGACAAACAAGAGGAGGATGTGCTTTCCTCTCCCTGTCATAAAAGGATCTGAGTAATTTCTTCCATCTCTTTAAAATGGAATCCATCTTCGTCCTTTTTCACAAGAAAAACCCAAACAAACTCTCATGTGTGAAACTCATGTCGTCATCTGTGCAATATGTTATTTCACAAGACAATTTCACGGAATGATATGCAAAGAACGTGGAAATATATCACTTTAAGGTCATTTTACTTAGCTAATACTTACATTAAGAACAACATATGTATAAAAATCAGCTCATGAAATGTACAATTTCTCAAAACACATGGAAATACACACATCTAACATATTAAAGGAGCTTTGATTCTGACATGTGTTCCTCTTTTTAAATAAGAGTTTGAAGTATATAAAATCTGACACTTCTTACTTAATTTAGACAGAAAACGGAGCTTTTATTTTGAAAAGCAAGATTGTTTATGCCACCAAGATGACCTAAAATGAAAAAACTGATTTTATAAAATAGCTTTTTGGTTCTATTTTGGGGGATCTCTACGATGGTGGTTTGTACGATGTGGTCCCCCCCCCCCACCCCACCCCACCCCACCGAGTGGGTTAAATGATGCTCCCCCTGTACGGCCAGATAATGAAGAACACAGCTCAGCCTGACGGGAATCAAAGATATAACGGAGATATACGGTAAACACAGGAAAGGAGGACAAAGAGAGAGTCTAAAGGGGGGAGAGAGGAGGAAGATATGGAGGGAGGTGGGGAGAGACAGTGGGGGAGACTTCTCAGGACCCGTCTGGATCTCATTTGGAGGATCGTAATGCGATTAGCTTTGTTTAGTTTTCACAGCTCCAGCCAGTCCCCATGAAAAACCTCCGAGTGTGTGTAAGAGTGTGTGAGCGTGTAGGTGAAGTGTGTATCATTTATTCAGTCCTTATACGACAAACACTAAACAAAGAGAGCTTATTCCTCCCATTCCTCCCCACTTAGCTTTCCGTCCGCTAGGATTCAGTTTAACATCCTCCTGAAGTCCTTTCTGTTAATATGGCAGCTTCTGGGAGGATATAACCCAACCCCACCAATATTTCACAGATGTAATGACCAATATAGCAGTGAATGGGTCCTGACTCAGCGTTTTACCACTTCCTGTCCCCTGGTCTGAAGTCAATGGTTTTCTGAATGTCTTTTTGGTTGTTAGCCTGAATTAAGGTCTGTAGCTAACACACAAGCTAACAAAAATGAGACTTCTCGATGTCATCACTCCCAGCATTATCCAAAGTCCAACCACATAATTCAATTGGATTTTTGTTGAAGGATCCAGGTAAGAAAGAAGCTTCCAGCCTCTCAAATATGGAGATTTATGGTGAACATTTTTGGTTTTTGGACTGACATAACACATTTCAAGACATAATCCTGGAAGAAAAAAAAACCATGGATTTTGTAAAAACCAAAACATTAGTCAGGAAAATAATTAGGATATTAAATGGATATTGAAAATAATATGAGCTGCAAATTCAGCTAATCAGTGTTTTAAATCCTCCATGTTTTCCCTGCAGGCATCATCAAGGTGGGCCGGTGGAACCCTCTACCGATCCACTTCCTGACGGACGCTCCTGAAGCCACGGTGGCCGACATGCTGATGGAGGTTTACCACATGGTCACTCTGCGCATCCAGCTGCAGCGGTCAGAGTGAGTGCTCATATCACTCCTGCACACACACTTACATCTCAAACCATTCTGTAGACTTCAGTGTAGGGCACTGGGGATATAGTTGACTGACACTGCTTTTGGGAAACAAGGGTTGGACGGATCATTGGAAGATATATTTGAATTGTTACTAGTTTAGGGGGAGTAAGGGTTGGAATAACAGACCTTTAACATGTCAGTGTTTTACATCATATTCAGTTAGTCGTAGTTGATGGATATTTAAAGGATCAAGGTGTTCAACCAAACCCAGATATTTAAGTGAAATTAGTTTGACACAAAATCTCTGCAGCCCCAAAATTCAGAAAGATAATTACACACATTTTCCTGTAAACGAAAATTGCACGAGCCAATTACGCAATTTGAATATTGCACTTGCACATATTACCACTACGGTACAATTCTGATTAATTTTGCAGCCCTGACACAATTAGGAAATCTAATAATGACTCTCTTTGCTACCAAAAGTCATTTGTGGGTAATTGTTTGACAGGTTTGCAGTGTGCAAGACACTCATGGAGGCAGTAGTTAATAAACACTTAATTCTGAGTATGATTGACACATGTTTTGCACGAGGACATTTAGCTTTAGAGCTAGATAGAAAGCTGTACACTGCACGTCCATATTTCCTGCAGACAGTGAACCTCTCACTGATTCAGACGCTCGGTCCCGCTGGGTGACTGATGTCATTGCAGCTGATTGCAGTTTAAGAATTTACCATATCTATCAAATTTGCAAAGCGGTCGATATTGAAACTGTAAACAACCCGCGGGGGATTTATCTATTATCTGCGAGAGTCCGTGTGCCAGGAAAACAGAGTGAAGAGCGGGGTCCTGATGGGCAGATAAAAAGCCAGATAAACTCCAGATGAGAAGAAAGTTTTATCGTTATTGTCCTGGAACATACCAGCCAGGTTTGTTTACATGTTTGTGTGCACGTATCCATGGCGATGGAAGAGGTCTGGCACACGTTGTGCTCAAATGATTCATTTGTGGTTAAAATGCAAAATATAAAACAGGGAGATTGGGGTGGGGGCGGGGGGGTTTGAGGTTAATACAGGATGTGTGTGAGGTCAGAAGGGCTAGGGATTCATTTGAGGTTAATTTAGGATTAAAGGAAAAGTTTAATTCGAAGATTGAAATCACTCTTGTGCCTGCACTGTAGTTAGCCTAGCTTAGCATAAAGAGTGGAAACGGAGGGAAACTGCTAGCATGACTCGAACAAAATAAATCTACAACTCTAAAGCTAAATATCTCACACATTATATACAGTTTTTCAATATGTGACAATAACATAGGATAGGGAATAAAGCTATTTAAATTGAAGTAGAAAATAAAACACCAAGTCCAGACGTTTTTAGATTGATTCATTGATAAAGTCATTCTTTTTTTGGGGGGGGGGGGTTGCATCCATGGGGGCAGATATAGTTATTGTAATTAGTTGTATTATTTGGGATGTCAGTTTTGGACTTTACACACATTTTCTGTGCTATTTGATAATGTAACGAGGCTAGCTGTTCCCTGGTTTTATGCTCAGCTGAGCTCAGCTAACAGGTTCATGGCTCTCCGAACCGCCATTTTTACTCCTAACACACAAGATTTGAAGCTATCTTTTTCAGGTAAATCTCTCACTCACTCCTGTTTGCTTTCTTTGCTGGTTGCAGTTTTTCCAAGATGGAAGACCTTCCCTCTGAACAGTGGAACCACACGACGGTGAGGAACGCTCTCAAAGATCTGCTGAAGGAGATGAACCAAAGCACTCTGGCCAAAGAGTGTCCGCTGTCACAGGTAACAACAACAAAAACAACAACAACTCATGTTCCTCAACTTAGAGAATTTCAGTATTCAATAATCCTTCATATAGAGGAGATGTGGAATTAAATGCAAACTAAAGTCTTCAATCTACTTAAAAATACATGATTTAAACGGGTATTTAATCCATGTCACTGTTGCTTATGTAAAAACCGTCTCTTATATGTTTATAAGTTGTATTTATCCCTAATTTGAAACATCTATCTCACTGATTAGACCAACACATGTCGCGACTAATGACTAAAGTCAGCTCTCATGAGAAAGACATTTCAAATTAATCCTACGTTGTATTTCTTATTGCTACATTTTAATCAAACTCCACCCCACAGAACGAAGCAGTGTCTCCTCAATTATGTTCAACTCCCCAGCTGCATGTTCAGCCCTCTCTATGCTGCTGTGTGAGATTTATGTGTGTGTGTTTGTGTGTGTGTGTACTGTGTTTAAATGCAGCTCTGGTGTTGATAGCGGCATCAATTGTAAGCATATGTGTGTGTGGCTGGAGATTCCCTCTCTGCACTGCCTCCAGTTTCCATGGGTGGCTTCCAGTCGTGATTAATGTTTGTCTATTGCTATTGTGTGTGTGTGTGTGTGTGTGTGTGTGTGTGTGTGTGTGTGTGTGTGTGTGTGTGTGTGTGTGTGTGTGTGTGTGTGTGTGTGTGTGTGTGTGTGTGTGTGTGTGTGTGTGTGTGTGTGGGTGCCATGAGATTGTTGCGTGAGTGTAAGCATTTCATATTACGCTGGTTATTAATGATCTTTCCCCTCTCTGTCTCTCAGAGTATGATTTCCTCCATCGTGAACAATTCCTACTACGCCAACGTCTCCACCGCAAAGTGCCAGGAGTTTGCCCGTTGGTACAAGAGATATAAAAATATGAAAGGTGAGCAAGAACAGCTTCTTTAAAGAGGCCCTATTATGCTTTTTAGGGTTTTCCCTTTCCTATAGGGTGTTCTATAGGTTTTAGTGCATGTAAATGGTCTGCAAAGGCTAAAATCCTCCATCCACAAGAAATACAAATATTAACCTGAAATTGAGGATAATAGGAGCCTTTCAACGCTCTTACAGTTGACAGACCTACAACAACATATTGGAACTTTCTTTTCATCTCAAGGGAAACAGGTCACAAAATGATTCTTGGGGAAGGTAATAATCAGAGGTGGGAGAAGTACTCAGATCATGAGTAAAAGTAGAAGTACTCAGATCTTGTACTTGAGTAAAAGTAGAAGTACTCAGATCTTGAGTAAAAGTAGAAGTACTAGATCTTGTACTTGAGTTAAAGCAGAAGTACTCAGATCTTGAGTAAAAGTAGAAGTACTCAGATCTTGTACTTGAGTAAAGTAGAAGTACTCAGATCTTGTACTTGAGTAAAGTAGAAGTACTCAGATCTTGTACTTGAGTAAAGTAGAAGTACTCAGGTCTTGTACTTGAGCAAAAGTAGAAGTACTCAGATCTTGTACTTGAGTAAAGTAGAAGTACTCAGATCTTGTACTTGAGTAAAGTAGAAGTACTCAGATCTTGTACTTGAGTAAAGTAGAAGTACTCAGATCTTGTACTTGAGTAAAGTAGAAGTACTCAGGTCTTGTACTTGAGCAAAAGTAGAAGTACTCAGATCTTGTACTTGAGTAAAGTAGAAGTACTCAGATCTTGTACTTGAGTAAAGTAGAAGTACTCAGATCTTGTACTTGAGTAAAGTAGAAGTACTCAGATCTTGTTCTTGAGTAAAGTAGAAGTACTCAGATCTTGTACTTGAGTAAAGTAGAAGTACTCAGGTCTTGTTCTTGAGTAAAGTAGAAGTACTCAGGTCTTGTGCTTGAGTAAAGTAGAAGTACTCAGATCTTGTACTTGAGTAAAGTAGAAGTACTCAGATCTTGTACTTGAGTAAAGTAGAAGTACTCAGATCTTGTACTTGAGTAAAGTAGAAGTACTCAGGTCTTGTACTTGAGTAAAGTAGAAGTACTCAGATCTTGTACTTGAGTAAAGTAGAAGTACCAGAGTGTAGGAATACTCTGTCACAGTAAAAGTATTCTAAATGTTCCTCCAGTGAAAGTAGAAAGTACTCTCCTCTAAATGTACTTAAAGTAGCGACAGTAAAAGTAGTCATTGTCTGATTGGTCCATTTCAGAATAATATCTCTGATATGTTTTATAATGATTGATCATTAAAGTGTTCTCAGAGCTGGTAAAGGTGCAGCTAGTTCTAATGGCTTTGTATACTGCAGGGTAGCTGCTGGATTTACTGCAGGTGAACTACAGTCTGATTTAAGGGCTGGTTATATTTACCATCAGTAATCCTAATCTCTGCAACTAAAGGGGTTAAATACATGTAGTGGAGTAAAAGCACAAAGTAGCAGAAAATGGAAATACTCAAATAAAGTAGAGCACTTCAGTAAATGCTGTTACTTTATACCTCTGCCTTTAGATGATGCGCACCTTCTGTAAAAATGTATTTCCACTTCATGGTTAAAGCGGCATCTGAGTTAAAACACTTTTTTGCCACAAGCTTTTGTCATTGCTTTGATAAATAAGGAAGTTGTAGAGCAGTCAGTCGTCTTCTGCTTTTCAGAAACACAGATCTATCTTCTGTCGACCCCAATTACATCTCCCTAGAAATGAATGAACGTGAACACACAGCAGTGGTGTCCTTTTCAGTGAAAGAGGCGCGGCGGTGCAGTCGCTGTAAATCATAAAGTAAATATAAGAATGTAAACACGTTTCACTGGGAATATAATTCAAGCACGGTGGCTTGATCATAAATGCTGCAGGGTTTCTTTCATCAGGTGAAATCCAACACCGCACTATAAATAAAAACCTGTGCTGTAGATATCTGTGACTCCCTGCAAAAAGCATAAATCAGCTGCAGACATGCAACCTGGGATGAAAGGTGCATGTAAATATGGCTTTGTAGAAAAAGGTTGGCCCTGCTACTGCAGTTTAGCAGTGATTCTGATATAGTCCAACACACGGTCCTCTGTCCTGAAGCAAAAATCATCCGTAGTGAAAATACAAAGAGCAGGAAAGAGAGGATGGGGGGATGGAGGAGGGTGAGGTTACACTCCTTACCTGGCAGTACTTTCAAAGAGCTCACTGCGCTCTGATTGGCTGCTACACCTGTCAATCAGAGCTACATCTACAGAGGATCACTTTCCTAAAAGATCCAACTTTTTTCAAATTTCAGATTTTACATTTTTTTCTATATGAATTGTAATATGTAGACAAATTCAGATTCTTTCCAATGAATATGTCTTTTTGGAATGTGGAGTTTTATGTAAATGTGTCTCTGCATTATCAGATTATTAATTTGTCGGAGTGGTTCAACAGCTTTCATTTCTTTTGGCTTTAATGTTTAGCCTCAACGTTTAAAAGATAGACCTTGAGGTGAGATTGTCGTGAACTGTTTTGTTCATGCATGTAGATAGACAACGTCTGAACCTTACCTACTGACTGATTATCTTCCTCATGTGTTTTGTTGAGCAGTAGATTACCTGGAGAAGATGTGGTCAGGACGAGATGCTGCTGAAATTAAAAGTAAGGACGCTTTTCAAAGTGTTTGCTCGACCTCACTCTCTACCACAGAATATTCAGCTTCAGAATCCCACTGTTAACACCGGTATGAAAATGTGTATTTTGTTTACTGTTTACTGATTGAAACCCCCCCCCCCCCCTTTTGCTCCGTTAAGTTTTTTTTTTTGAAAGGGTTTTCCCGATATTCACACACATCCAAACACCTGAAATAAAAGTGTGTATGTAACCGTAGTGACCCTCTCTTCTCCCTCTCCAGTCGAGAGAGACAACATGGCCGACTTCTGCGTGCTGGGCCAGAGACCCCCCCTTCCTCACCTGGCGGGCCTGGCTCAGCTCAGTCACCTGGGTGCCGGCAGCCCCCTCCTGAAGGCCGGAGACCCTCAGGCTCCCTCGCAGCAGCCTCCTCCCCCACAACAACAGCCCTCGCCCCACGGCCCCATGCACCACAGCCCTCCCCTCCGATCGGGCCAGGTGCCTCCCCCGCCTCCGCCCGGCTCCCTGCAGCCCCTGCTGGGTCCAGGTGGGCTGCTCTCCCCCCAGCTCTCCCCCCAGCTGGTGCGACAACAGCTCGCCATGGCCCACCTCATCAACCAGCAGCTAGCCGTTAGCCGCCTGCTAGCCCACCAGCACCCGCAGGCCATCAACCAGCAGTTCCTCAACCACCCGCCCATCCCCCGGGGGGCGTCCAAAGTCGGCGGGGATCATCCCGGGAGCAACGCCTCCGCCGCAGAGGTCTCCTGTGAAATCTACCAGCAGGTCAGAGACGAGCTGAAGAGAGCTAGTGTCTCCCAGGCCGTGTTCGCCCGTGTGGCTTTCAACCGCACACAGGTAGGAAAAACAGGACCGACTGTGGTCAAGAAGTTAGGAGACAGTGGGGGGATGAGCGGAGGACGAGGTCAGAGAGGATGAGAGAGGGTAGCTCAGGTGTCAACAAGCTGAGGATGGAGTCAGGAAAGACTAGTGGAGCTGTTTGATGTATTTGTGTAGGCTGACCTGGAAGTTTGCATCCCATAATAACCCAAAACACATTCAAAATCGAGAGGGAACAGAAAGTGGTGAAATGCTGACTCATTTCCAGGTTATAAGACTCATTCCTGCACCACTCTGCTGAGCTACTGATCATAGCTCTCGTTCCCTCGCACCACCTCAGCCGAGAGAAGATAATCATCGTATTTGATAGAAATAAGTAGCAGCTGACGTCCCTGATGGACTGTCATTTGTCTCACAGCTAATTCTGCGGTCACCCTCCTCGGGGGATTAGCATTAGCGTAGCAGGGTAGCGTGCTGGGTCATTGACTTTGCACCTGATGCATTCAGGCTCTTCTAAACTGGTTAGCTCACGGCCCATTAGACCAGTGCAATGGGAGGTAGACCTGTGTGTAGAGGCCAGGTGTGTTTTACTCAGTTTGCAAGTGTCTGTGTATCAGTGAGTGTCAAAGTCATATGCTAATAATGTGTATTAATTCAATTGTTTTTCAGTTCTAAACAACTTTTACATTTATTTGAGTAGAAATCCTAAATCTTGTGCTTTACTTTTACCATTAAGCTGATTAAATATGATGTTTGGTAGTGAACTAACGGTATAAAAGTAAAGTTAAAATGATATCTGATTAATTAAAAAGGTGTTGAAGAAGTAGTTAACTGTTTTGATCATCTTTTAGGCTAAAATGTCAATGTTACAGCTTTTAACACGTGATATTTTCCTGCTTTTTCTGACATTATTGTGATATTTTCTTATGGAAAGCTAATAATTACGTAGATTTTTGAACTGATGGTTGGACAAAACACTGTGTCACTTCATTCTGATGTGATTTTCACTATTTTAACAATTAATCCAGTAATGAATAAATAAAGTAATCATTAGTTAGAAGTCCAAAATGAAGGGTAAAGTCCTGTTTTTACCTTAATGCTTTAGTAATATTTACAGAGGAGACACTCTGATGCATTGAATGTGTTTACTGAGTTATTTTGGAGTGTCCTTCTTCATTGCATATTAGTTTGTATATGAATAATAGAGGTTAGAAATGATTGATATTATCTCCTTTCTGCAGAGTCCACCCTCTAACCTCGTCCCCCCCTGTGTGTCTCTCTGCAGGGTCTGCTGTCAGAGATCCTGAGGAAAGAGGAGGACCCCCGCACGGCCTCCCAGTCCCTGCTGGTGAACCTGAAGGCCATGCAGAACTTCCTGAACCTGGCGGAGAGCGAGAGAGACCGGATCTACCAGGAGGAGAGAGAGCGCACCATGAACCCCACCGTCGGTCTCCCTGCCTCCAACTCCTCCAACCCCGGCACCCCCCGCCTCTCACAGGTCCGTGCAGCAAACACACCGGGATGAAGTTTCCAGAGACAAAGAACAGGCTTCAAAAATATAGATAACTAATCCTCTCTTATTGTATGTTTTACTTTAACTGAGTGATTTTAATGTTTTATTTCTTCCAGCTTCCAAATTGCATAAAATGAAATGACATCCTCCCTAGACACGATAATTAAAAGCATGCATAGAAAACCAGCAACTGAAAACAATGCACCTTCACTAACTGTAGCTCAAAGTGCAGAAAAAGTGCAATTTGAATACATATGATTACATTTTTAGGTCATGTATTGGTAAACCTTGTATTGAGGCTTTCAAAAAATAGTTAATAAGGTAAAATAATATTCTAAAAATGCACCAAAAGTTAGACCCTGCAAAAAGGATGGATGTGTATGTTGGAAAAAGTGGCATTCAAAAGTAAGAGGCCACTTTATTGAGGCTTTAGGACACTTTTTCCTATTCTAAAATAGGGTTAGAGCAACAACTCCTCCAACAACTTATCTCTTGCACGTCCATGAAGTGAAAGGTGATCCTCAGTGGCGTAAACATGGGACTGTAACATGCATACATGTGTGTTTTGCATGTGTTCTGCACAGAAGGTGTGGGAGAGAGGCCTGGATGACCAAATCACTCCTGATACCTGGGCCTCCATCTGGAAGAACAAGACTAAGATCTCCAACTCGGTGAGCTATCTGCCATCTCTCAGAGCCGGCTGCAGCGCATCACGTCCAGAGACCTTAAACAAATTCCACTTATAACGGAGGAGCGGCTTCAAAGCCATCACAGCATATTGTAAACACGAAGGACATTATGCAGCATCTCTTTCCATGTGCACATAACAATTCAGCAACTTCAGTGATAAGGAGTCCCCTCTGATTCATGGCAGGGGCTGAATGTGTGCGCTATTCTTATTATGTCTATGTAAAATAATCTGCGCTCGGTTTACACTGAGGGAATGTGAGCCGGCCGGTCTGTGCATGTCTCGTGGACGACTTCAAACGCTGTGTATACAAGCTCTCTGAGAGCCAATACATGCTCATTCAAACAGAAACAACAAAGAAAGACAAAAGAGGACGACTTAATGACTTTGATCTGTAAACAAAATTCATGTGGAGACGTGCGCTGCAGATGTGCGGCTGATGTTCAGGAAACTCTGCATGTCTGTTCCCGGGCCGATCGTCAGCTGATGATATCTCGTTGTGTTTACACGCTTTTTAGAAAATACTTTACAGGGTTCCTGCGGCCTCATGAGTTAGATTTAAGACTTTATCATGCCTCTCGGGTGAAATGTAATGCAGATTTTTGGATCTGCATGACGTTACTGTAAGAGTCATTCAGTAAAAGTTATGTTTTATATATTTAATCAATTATTTTGATATTTATTTTGCAATGTGGGAAAAAAAAAATCCCATTTCTTTAAGACATTTTAAAAACAATTAAGGCCTTTTTTAAAATATTATTATTAAATGTGTTTGAAGAATTTTTAAGGACTTCTTTATCCAACATGACTTAATAACTAAAAACATTAAGAATCCTGCCAAACATTTTAAAAGCTACAGCATTGGCTTCAAATAAGTGCTACCTACTTAAGAATCCTTTGTTCGGTATAATATATAAAGCAGTCTTTATGATATTTCCTGTCATCCAAACCTCAAAGCATATCCTCGTTAAACATTAACCAATCAGGTGGTTTAATTTGGACTCACCGTGTATAACAGGGTAATGTTGATCTTGTCTCTCCTCCAGCCGAAGCCCCCCGGCCCGGCCTCTGATCTGCCTCTGAAGCTGGAGTCTCTGGTCAACATAACGTCGGGAATCTACGACGAGATCCAGCAGGAGATGAAGAGAGCGAAGGTGTCCCAAGCGCTGTTCGCTAAGGTGGCCGCCAACAAGAGCCAGGTGAGGAGAACACTGGGGGAAAATAATTCAGAATCAGGTTTATTACCCAGTAGGTGTTTGCATGCTTTGGTGTTTCGGTGCAAGTATGCATGAGAAGCACTCCTCAGACCAACAGAACGATAGGTTGTGAGAGGAACCAGTGACAGAAAATATAGAAGAACAAACTAAAATGTGCATGTTTTATATATTTCAAAGTGAAGACAGCAAACACACAGGAATGAAATGCCTTTATTTATGGATGCAGTGCATTGAGATGTGGCTACGAGTTAAACGGTGCAAGTGAGAGAGAGGCAATAGCATGTAGAGATCTATGCATCATGTATACACTACATGTATGTGTGAGCAGTTAGTGCGGTCCCCCAGGTTGTTGGGTCTGGGGGGGGGGGGCTCGGGTCACGGCTCAGTGCTCCCATCTGCTGCAGCTGGCCGAGAGGACAGAGAGGAGACGATCAGCTATTAGCGGAGGAGACGCTGCCCGCGGTGGCTGGTTGAACACAACAGCTGGTGTCAAACTGAAGCAGTCTAGCAGATATAATCAAATCTTCTCCAGCTCTCCTTCCCCCAGCTTCCTCTCCTACACACACTCCATCAAACTTTCTCCACTCTGTTTGATAATCCCCTCCTAAAACCTTCATATTTCTCTGTCTTTGTCTGCTATTTCTTATTTAATTGACCCTTTATGCTCAAACTTCGTCTTACTCTCATCCTCTTCCTTCTCTTCACACACTGCTACTGATGAAAGGTGTAGTTTTACAGCTGGAGAAGGTCCATAAAACAGAATGTTACACAGGAAGTCCCCCAGCGATATTGTTTTAGAGGAAACAGATTGATACCTCTCTCATATCTTTGTGGTTAATGTGAAGCTACAGCAGGAGGCTAGCTTAGCTTAGCATAAAGACTGGAAACAAGAGCAGCTTCTAGCCTGGCTGGAGTTTTATTTGCAGCTCACAGTGACTTAACTATACAGGACGATTAAAGGTATTCTGATTCTGAAGTCACTGGGTCAGGCTTACAAAAATATTCCAGAGTCATCGAGACATAAGGTGTCACTGAGTGAGATTTCCCTGGTGCAATGTTTGAGCCTTTGGACGGAGACAGGCTACCCGTTTCCCCCTTCATGCTAAGCTAAGCTACCTGGCTGTTGGCTTTACACTGATGCTAGAAAACACACCAAGCAGTGGAAAGGTGCAGCCGGTGGCAAACTGCTGTGCAATGGGAAAACTGGCCGGTCGGGATAGTTTATCTTTTGGCTAAATTGTGGCCAGAGAGTACCAGCAGTCCTGTGACATGTTGACCTCTGTAACAGAATTTCCTCTCACCTGAAACACAGGAACACGCTTCAAGGCCACAGACAAATGAAGTATACCTAGCAGCCACACTCTGCCACCGCTCTGTGTGTTCTTGGCGTTATATTTACAGTTCACACATGAGATTGCTATCAAGCAAACAGTTCTCTCCCTTGCATTAAGCGGGGTTTGTATAGGAATGCCCGGTGACTCAGTAGCTTGCACTGTTTTGACGTCATCTTTTCAGTATTAGCTCAGAGTGCTTTGTACTTTGGCTGATGTTGTGCTATAGAAAGTACCATGTTCTAAGCAGAATCACAAAAAGGTCCATATCACGCAGTGGAAATGGGAGAAGACCACTCATCTAACTTCCAAACCTGCATGTCTCCTACAATATGGAAGTCTTGGTTTGACCCCCACCTTCTCTGTGCAGGGCTGGCTGTGCGAGCTGCTCCGGTGGAAGGAGAACCCGAGCCCGGAGAACCGCACGCTGTGGGAGAACCTTTGCACCATCCGGAGGTTCCTGGCGCTGCCGCAGGCCGAGAGAGACCTGGCGTACGAGGAGGAGTCGAGACACCACCACAACGAGAGGCTGCACACCGTGCTGCACCTGCCACAGGAAGCACAGGTGAGAAGCAGAGCTGTTCACACACGCTCACACACACACACACACACACACACACACACACACACACACACACACCTCATATCCCTCGGTGTCCAGATGTGACGCCACCTCCGGTTCATGCATTGAAAACAGATTTCCTGCACACGTCACCTCCCCCTCAATATTTACTTCAGCTGGAATTGACTGTAAACAACTTTTCTTACTTCATCGCAATGTACAAGGATCCGGAAAATGTGCTTTTACATGATCTACTCGACCTGTTTTGATTTTGAATCAGTGCACATATGCACGTTATCTATTTGTTGACAAAATATCAATAAAAACCAGAAGAAATAGAATAAAAACTCTTCAGTTTGACAGGAAGGGGGCCAGCTGCTTCCCTGGTTTTCTATTATTTTACTGATTAATAATCGACAAAATAAATGGCAACTATTTCATGCATACAGTAAAATATTGTACCTATATTAAAGTATTTATAAAATAATGTGGAACAAGTAGTCAATTCAGGATCTTACTGAAGCAAAAGTAGGAAGGTAAAGGCACCCAGATAAACTTCTCTTACAAGTTTTACATAACCGCCACACCCCTGTTATTGATTCCTAATTATATTCATTTGGTATAAATACATAGTTATGCTGTTTGATCTTGGGGTGTGTGTGTCTATGTGTGTGTGTGTGAGTCTGTGTCCCAGTGGAAGGAAGAGTAAACAGTGTTGCTGGGTGGTGTGGCATGGGAGGAAATGCCACATTATTTTGTAAGGGGGGGGGAGGCTGCAGAGAAAGAAAAAACAGCGACCTTTTTTCCCTCTGTCATTACTGTAACCTCACACACACACACACACACACACACACACACACACACACACACACACACACACACACACACACACACACACACACATACACACACACACACATACACACACACACTGAACTCTGTGTCTTTATTACTCTTCGTCTGCACAGAGGATATCTTATCTGGTATTGATTCTAAGCAGCAGACTGACAGAAATCCATAGCGGAAGATTCGCTCTACAGAAACAGTTGAGCTTTGTTAGCTCTGTTCTCCTTAGAGGTTTTAACACACAGTTTGGCTGCAAACACACATATTTCCATTATGGATTAATCATTGGAGCCATCCTATTTCCTCAAAGTTGAAAAGGGATGCCTTTGAATTGTCTTAAACCACCAGAAAATTCACTTTAAAATGACTTTAAAACCGAAAAAGCAGGAAACCTCCATATTTCAGATCCTTTAAATGGCATCTTCTGACTTTTCTGCATAAAGAAACATACACTATTGTTAAACCAATGATCAAAATAGATATTTAAATGTTGATTTACTTTAATTTGTTGACTAATCTGCAGTCTCAATCTGCCTTTCTAAAGGACAGAATGACGGTATCTCCCAAAATATGAAATGCACTTTTCCTAAAAGTCCAAGTTGCTGCAGTCCAGTACGAAAAGGTCAAAGGTCAGGGACCGCCACACACGCAGAATTCACACTTCACTCTGAGTCCTCCATTTAACAGAGGCTCTGTCTAATCCCCCCCCCCTCCTCTCCCTTTATATATAAGCCATTATATCCCACATAGAGTATGTACCATATGCTATAGATCAGAAGCAGACCACTTCCTATCGAGACACACGGATCCTGTTGCTGCTCCGCCCACAGAGGGCTCTTCCTCTTCCCATCCACAGGCTGATGGGAACACTGGGAGGAAGCTGTGGTGACACCAGTACCACATTCCTCTGCTCCTCACACACACTAAAAATAAAGTCACTCCACGGCCAGCACCCCCAACCCCACCCACCTCGACAGACACGGGGAGATAGATGAACTGTGGTGAAACACTGGTGATTTATTAATGGGGAAATGAGGTATGTGTGTGTGTGTGTGTGTGTGTGTGTGTGTGTGTGTGTGTGTGTGTGTGTGTGTGTGTGCGCTGGGGGTAACATATTTACACACGCACACACACACACACACACACACACACCAAACCTCAGGCTCCAGCCAGCCTGCCACCACAGACCACACATGTGTCCCATCTGCCACACACACACACACACACACACACACACACACACACACACACACACACACACACACACACACACACACACACACACACATATTGAAACTCTCACACATTCACACGCAGCATCTCACACTGATAGTTGGTGTGAGCCCCCCCACCCCTTTCTTTTTTGTTGTGGACAGTAAGAGGGTCTCAAAAACTGAACCACGCATGAAAAATGTATATAGTGCTGTGACACACGCACACACACACACACACACACACACACACACACACACACACACACACACACACACACACACACACGTATTAACTGTATGTATGGTAGTGTGACGCTGCTTGCATGTTGAGACTCTGGGCGATCTCTGACTGTGTCTCTACAGGTGTAGTGTGTGTGTGTGTGAGTGTGTGTGTGTGTGTATGTGTGAGTGTGTGAGTGTGTGTGTGTCAGCATCACATTTCTCCATGACTGACGGCTCTCTTTCATACGGCTGTAGCAGTTAAGTGCCTCCCACAGCTAATTTGGCAGAGTCTGCTGCCCTTATAAATAATTTCTTTATTGTTTTTGCTAAATTGATTTCTGCTGCAAGTCTCGGGGTTGTTTATGTGTGTGTGTGTGTGTGTGTGTGTGTGTGTGTGTGTGTGACCGCTCACCGAGGCTGAGACCCCAGGAGTGGTGGACTAGAACAAGACGCTACACTTCCTCCTCCTTCCTCTCGTTGTGTCTCACTCCTCTTCGAAGGAGCTTTACTGTAAAGCCGTGAAATCGGAGGGTCTTTTTTCAATTTAAATTTTGCATCAACAATTCGTCCGCATGCACCCCGTAAAAACTCATACATGAGTCCAAAGAGAGGCCATTGTTTAATTGCTTTTACTGGAGCAATGCTACTGCTACATTTATGGAAGTGTGTGTGGGTCAGGGGTGAGTGAATGGACAAAATGATCGGTTATTGGCTGTGTTTTTCAGGGCAAATATGTGAGTTGGCAGCTGATGGTGGCCTGTTGGTTCATTTTAAAGCCCCAGTGAGGAGCTTCTACTGCCTATAGATCAGGAGCGAGGCTTTAATCTCACCTGATTGGACACAGAAAGGCCCCAGACGGCTGATGGCGACTACAGTCTGAATCCTGCCATCAGACATTAAACGCTGCATGGAAAAGAAGAGGCTTCTTGGCACAATAGGAGCAGGATGTCTAGACGATCACAGGTATTCCTGACTGGGATTTTCCAGCTTTCACATCTTGCAACCCAAGTGTGGATGTGGAGTCTGGGATAGGAGGGGTGGGATCTTGTTTGGAGATGGACTAGAAAGTTATAGAGCATCTTTGATTGGATGCCAGAGCAGAACTGTTACAAAGGTATGGATTGATTTAAGAGTCTCATGAAAACTAATAAGAGCTTTCAGACTGAAAAAAAGGATCAAATATGTGCATTTTAAAAAATATTTAGTCTGCTTTTAATGCTTTGTGAGGGCACCCGTACGAGAGGAATATTAGAGCCGGCATTGTTGATAATTGCTGCTGAGATTTCTTACTTTTCCTGCTCGCTCTTTGATGTGTCAAGCTCTGCAACGGCTGCACTTCCCATAATGCAACATGATAGTGTCTCCGAGCCAAGAAAATGCCGGTGACGTGATCAGGTATTACTTTTCCCCGAGTTTGGAAAGTTCCCACCAAGAGAAATACTCCGTACAATGCAGGCAGTTTTCACCAGCGGAGCGGTGCTTCCTCAGCTCAGTGGACTCAGATTGATGGGGAGAGTTAGGAGTAGCAACCAGTTAGTCTGAAGCTGGTGTAGAGAAACGGCTAATTATTGAGACAGACCAGTGCATTGTTGGTTCTGGTCTTTCAGTTTGGATTTGTTGACAAAGAGAGGAATAAATAAAAGCTCTACAGACTGTCAGGAGGGGAAGAAAGACCCAGATTTTAGGTAAGCAATACTAAACTGTAAAAATGCTCTGTGACAAGTCCTGCATAATGAGACTCTTTACCTAGATGGTCGATAGGTTGCAGTATAAAGTACCATAAGTATAAACACTACAAGTACCTCAAAAGGGTCCTTAAGTCCAGTACTTGTACTTCATTACATTTCACTATTGCGAAACAGTGTTCTGTCATAAACAAAGGACCACAATAACCTCAATAAACATGACATTTATAGCAGTTTCTACCCTGAAATCAGAGACAAAACAAATCAGAACGAGATGCAATTAGCGACCATAACATCAAATGGTTTAATTATTTAAAGGAAAGAAAGCATTAAAGTTCATAAAACATGAAATACTCTTTTTCTGTCTTTGAAAACTAACTATTACAAAATATAATCACAGTTCTTTATGTTGTTGTCAAAGCAACAACACTTTGTTTTCTTCGTTGACAGGAAGTAGCTGCCTGTCCCCCCCTCCTCCTCTCTGTCTGTCTCCCCTTCCCCCCCCCCCCCTTCACTGCACCCCGGTGGCCTCTCATTCTCAGGGTGGAGTTTTTTATTTTTTATTTTTTTGGCAAACCACAATTAAGTTAATTGTTTAATTGCAGATAAATGGAATGAATACCACACACAGTTTGAGAAAAAAATGCAACACACACACACACACACACACACACACACACACACACACACACACACACACACACACACACACACACCCAGCTTGCCTCGTTAACATTACGTGTTTTCAGTTTTTCATCAGAGAAACATTATCTAACATTAAGAAAAAGGAACTACATCGTGACTCATATGCTCCCTTTAGTCCGTATGAATCGCACACACACACACACTTATTAAAATGCAAGAGCGAGAGACAGACAGGAGAAGAGAGAGAGAGAGACAGGCACACAGACGGGCAGAATGAGAAATTAAGAGAAAAACACTGATTAACGGGAAAGGTGAAGTCATGCACAAAACTAACAGAGAAGTGATTTTTCCTTCATTACATATTTATCTCAGTGTTAATGGTGTCTCTGGTGGTCGTACACTGCACACAGAGAGGGGGGAGAGGGGGGGGGGGGGAGAGAGGGAGAGTTAGGGGCCCTTGGAGGACCAGAGCTCATTAAGGAGACGATGAATATTTCATGTTCTATAATTCTTTCATAGTTCTGTGCCGTAATTTGCCTTGATTTACGTTGAAAAGAAAAGTTTCTCATTTGACTGCAGAGCACTCACAGTGCTGCCAGGAGAGAGGGAGACAGGGAGGGAGGGAGGAGGGGGCAGAGAAAGAGGGAGGGAGGGAAGGAGTGAGGGGGAGAAGTTTTTCAGGAATATTGAATGAGGAAAAGGCTCCAGTTTTAGTGGTTTTGGAGCTCTGGGCTGTATTGTGTTGCTGCGCAGTGACAGGAAGTCGCTCCCAAAGAGACTAATGGTCAAAGAGACGGTCAGAAATAGGAGCTGAAAAGAGACAAATATAAACTGCAACCTTGTTTTCAAATTAGTAAGTAAATGTGCTTTTTTTATTCCTGAAGAGAAGGATGTTAATGGAACATATCCAGAACACAATGAGCTCAGTTTGCCCACCGAGGATTCATTGAAACAGCATTTACTCTGCAGTTAGAAAAAAAATCAGTTAATTAAGTTATATTAATAATAGTCTCTACAAGTGCAGTACAAATTGTACTTTAGAAAGAGTATTATCAGCTAAACTCAAGTCAGTATTACCCATAAAAATGCCCCTTTTGCTGCTTATATAATGTGTGCATTTTACCATCAGGGCTGTTTGAGGTGGAACCAATTCTAACCATCTTATAATTGGATCACTGGATTGCATTAGATTATCACATTCATTCTCATACTTCCATTAAGTCTTTAGCAGTTTGTTAACTCAGCCGTTATTAAATGAAGTAAAGTGTAGGAAAAAACGTGGAAATAAATACAATCATTGAGTCAAATACAAGTCAAAGTATTTACAGAGACTGTGTATTTCTCACAGATTTGTGACCATGTGAAAAGTGTTGAAACAAAAGTGCACGCGGCTTTTAATTCCCTCAAAAATAAAGTTTGTATTGTCTTTTCTATGGTCAACAAAGCTTATGACTCTCCGTTTCTCTTAAACGTTTCTTATAAAAGTTCCATGTTGTCTTTGAACTTTGACCACAGCCTTTCTCTAACCCTAACAGACTGGTTGTTGAGCACAAACCAACATCCTTCCTTCGCTTTAACAAAGTCGTTTTTATCCCTAAACCTAACCGAACCTCAACCATAGAGGAGGAGGAGGAGGAGGAGGAGGAGGTGGAGGAGGAGGGTTGGTTACATTTCTCTGTAATTGTCCCCGGGGTGTAAGTCTACCCTCCATGACTTATGACTAAAACTTTCTAAATTATATTTACCGAACAACACGGATCAGTGTAATGATTTTCACCTGGATTTTCTGCTCCCACGCACCCAAAAGCTGTGCTGTAAGAAGACACTGATTACCGACGAGTCAAGTTGCATCCAGCGAGAATTTGCAGGAAAAATAATAGCTATGTTATGCACCAACGTCCAGATTTTTGCACCATTACAATTGCATATTCCTCATCTATTACAGATTTCTGCCCCCGAGTCTAGCCCGAAATATGTGTTTTCTTTATATGTGTATTTATAAAATAATAAGGACTTATCTTAGTCCCCTTTAATATAACACTGCCTTGTGAACAGCTTTAATTTAACTTATAATATGCTTATTTTGATTTCCCTTTTGGATCTAAAGCATGTGATGAAGCATCTTTGTTTTATTTTAAAAAGTGCATCTAGTTAAGTCAATAAATCAAAGTAAATTCTCTTAAATCCAATGCAGAAAATACTCTTAATACAAACCCAAAGTAAGTCTCACATTAACTACAGTAAATCATTTCCCCACAGATATTATCACCCGAGTGAGAGAGACAGTCGTGGGGGTCAAAGAGTGTGAGGAGGACAGACACAGGGAGGGTCAAAGGTGTAGAAAGGGGAGTTGTTGGTGAGAAGGAGTGGAGGTTAAGGGCATGTGGAGATGCAGGGGTGGGGGTTCTCCTGGCATGCACCAGTTTGAGGCTGATTTGGATGTGGAGTCATGTTGGTTTGGCAGAGGCCCACTTCATTAGTGTCCTGCTGCATTAGAGGTGAGGTGAGCGGGAGGAAGGAGGAAGCTGACAGTAAAATCAGAGCGTTGTTGTTCGAAGAAACAGCTTTCTATTCAAACACGAGTTAAAGAACGGGTTAGTCTAAATGCATAAAAGAAACGTGTTCCTCTGGATGTGTATAATGAAAACAAATGGCAGATTGAAAAGGTGTCTGTAGCTGCACAGATGGAACCAAACACAGCTCATTTGCACATCTCGCTACTATCCGTTTCGCTTTACGTAGCATTCAACTTCTAAACGGCTAAAGGGCTAAAGTAGCTACATTAGCTAATCCCAGAAAAAGGTTCACATAAACAGTGAGGAAACGGGTTCGGAAAGAGATGACCTTTTCATGTATCCGTACTTGTTATCCTTGTATCCCACCAACATGTAGTGCATATGAACCGTCTGTAATCCCACCTTGGCCATGACTTTATAGCATGCTTTGAGCTTTAGCATTGTAGCAGGAGGTCACGTGCCACTTTAAATGTAGTACCTCGGGGGTGTAGAAAGCAGACTCACTGCAGTGACACATGTAATGTAGGATAATAAGTAAGAGATCTTTATGATGAGACATGAAAGGCTTGTAAAAACTAAGTTAGAAAATATGGTATAGCTAACGTTAGGAGTTGGCAAGAACAGGAGCTATTTAGCTAGCTAGCTTAGCGATTAATTAAACAGTACTTTCACATCGCGCGCTGCTCTATCAACAAAATCATACTAATAACTACTGCTGTTGGCCATCGATTCAACATTTAATGCATTAATCACAATAATAATGTGTGATTTATAATGATTTGTTTAAAATAGTAGCATTTACCTTTATTTTGGGGTGTGATTAATTGGCGTTAATTATTTTAGTTTTCCAGAATAATCGTGAGCCTTAAAAGCTAATAGACCTATTTTGTATTCTGGGTAACTTTCCTCCGCATAGAGGCCACATTTATAACAAGACTGGTATAAAATAAAATAAGATTAGCCTACAAAATTAGTGGTCTGGAGGTTGGCCTGGCACGGAGTCAATCTCCCGGCTTGAATTATTGTCTCAGTTCGGCCTTGGTGAATATTTATGAACGCACCCTCAGATAGAAGGAGCTAAAGACACTGCAGGGAGAACACTATAGAGAGAGGGGATGTCCATTTGCACAAACAGAGGGATAAACTGTGGAGGAGCAGCTCTGTGTTTGGCTCTGCTCTGCAACATCATCATTAGTGCATGAAGGAGACCAGACCCGCCTTTGTTGCATGTATTTGTGTGTGTGTGTGTGTGTGTGTGTGTGTGTGTGTGTGTGTGTGTGTGTGTGTGTGTGTGTGTGTATATATGTGTGTGGCGATAGATCCAAGAGTCCTTTTGCTGTCGGCCCAAAAAAGCAAGAGAACTGATGAAGCTCCGTGGGTGGAGGCTGGGTTTGTTTCACAATCCCCTCCACGGTTTACCCTCAATTTAGTTATTAAGTGTCTCAGGGAGTTCGTACGGGGGATGTTTGTGGCTGTGTGGTCCTCATTAGGGCAGGGGTACATATTTCAGAAGTTTGGGGGGGAAGGAGGTAGAGAGAAAAATGACCCAAAAAAAACTCTGGATTCCTGTAAATCCGTCATTCCACCCCCTGAAAATAAAGCCCAAATCGGTGCAATTTCATGGTCTGGCCTGCCCTCGATATTATTTAAGTAATACCCTGTTATTATTGAATAGAAGGGAGAGAAAAGCGAATGACTATTATCTTTATGTGGGTCCTTTAATTTTAATGCACCGCAGATTTATAGCTGGGCATTCCAGTGGGGAGGCCCCTCCCTGCTGTTAGAGGCAGAGGCGGGACACGACCGCAACGCTGCAACACAGCCTCCCCCCTCCTGACAAACAACCAGAGCCCCACTGCACCCCCCCCCCCCCCACACACACACACATTAACACCACGCTGGACCCCCAACAAGAGCTCCAACCATCGGACTAACACACACCTATCTTTTATTTTTTACCTTTGCTTTTTTAAATCCTGCAGATCAATCTCCCTGAAAACCTGCCAGACCTGTCCATTACCTGGATTACACAAAATCTGAGACGAGAGAAATCCAGTTACAATCATATAAAGTTCCTCCTTTCACTTTATATATTGGTTACTTCCTGTCCAATGTAGAAAAAACAGTTATTCTCCCCCAAGTTAGGTTTATCAGTCTCTACTTCCAGAACTCCTTTCTACGCCTGCTCTCGTTGTCTCTATTTATAACGTCTTTTCACATTTTCCGGGACCTTTTCACGTGTGCTTTTTTTTAAAGAACCTCTGCTGAAAGCTGCTAAACATTGAGCTCCTTCTGCAGCACTGTCAAAACCTAAATTACATACGATTTGAGACAGTAAAAATCCTGATACAACCATTCAGTATAACGTTCATCCTCTTGTAGTGTCATTGTTTGGTTGCATCTATTATCTCTCTTTGGATTTTACTAGCCTTTCTCTCCTGTTGATAAATCTTGCTGAAAACCTGCCAAACTGGATTAGACAAGATTTAAGACGATAGAAATCAAGTTACAATCATTTAAAGTTCCTCCTTTTGCTTTATATATTAGTTATTTCCTGTCAAATGTAGAAAACACAGTTATTTTCACCACAAGTTAGTTTTCTTAGTCCTTACCTCCACTACGCCTGCCCTCATTGTCTCTATTTACATCTTCCTGGCCCTTTCCACGTGTCCTTTCTCAAGAGAAACTGTTGATAAATCTTGCTTAAAACTGCTTAACATTGAGCTACTACTGCAACACGTTCAAAACATAAACTACATAGGATTTGAGAAGATACAAATCCTCCTCTTCTAGTGTCATTGTTTGGTTGCATCTATTATCTCTCTTTGGATTTTACTAGCCTTTCTCTCCTGTTGATGAATCTTGATGAAGGCCTGATTCTGCAACAAGGTCAAAACCTGGATTACACAAATGTTAAGACAATAAAAATCCAGTTGCTATCATATAAAGTTAATCACTTACTTTGTAATTATATCAACTTCTTTACACCTCTCCTTTTATAGTCCCTCTTTACATCGTCCTAGCCCTGTGCTTTAAAGATATATATAACCTGGATTCCTTCAAAATCTGAGACGATGAGTCAATAAAGTCAAGCTTTGTCCATGCTGATGTTCGAGTAAATCCATAGCTTTACAGCAGAGGCAAAACAATGTCATCTGAAGTTCATCCTCTTCCAGATATAACTTGACCAACAGTAGTAAAAAATAAAAGTGTCTTTAACTGGAAGCTAGGTTTCGTTGCAGTAAAAATAAAACCTAAACACAATATAATGATGATCAAATAATAATAGATCCTATAATCTTTAAAGCACCAGTACTTTTGCAATGTTTTTCTCTAAGAATACATCCATGAAGCACACTATGAATGACCTTTTTCTGCATCAGCTTACTTTATAAATAGTGTAATTCATCATTTAATTAATGCATGATTATTCCTAAAGCGTATTTCAGCAACAAGGCAATTAGAAGTGCTTTATATAAAACACTTTTTTAAATCAAATTAGATCCAGAGCAATCGTTGTATGACTTTCCAAGAACTGTGTGTCCTCCCCTCCCTCTTCCCGTCCACACCCCCCTCCCTCCGAGGTGTTCAGTGTCCTGGTTAAATAGTGATGGGGTGTCATAAGTTTGTAAATAAGACACTTCCCGGCTGGCAGCTGGTTGGCGTTTTACTGGAGCTAATCTTGCACCATTAGGTCAAAGGTATATTGGACAGAGGGCAGTTTGGAGCGGGTTAATAGACACTTCTCAGGCTACTGTGTGCTGCAGTGGGGGGGGCTGTTTTATAAGAGGTGTTGCATCACACAGGGTCACGATCAGCCACTCAGGGAATAATATGTGATGGTATGCATGATAGGACCTCCTGCCGCAGTCTTGATCAGGGGTCACTGTGCCCCGTTAATCAATCAGCTGTTCTGTTTTTCCCGTCAGGCTCTTCACAGGCCGCCCCCGACCCAGATGAAGGAGCACCGGCTGTCTCCGATGCGCGAGGAGCAGTTATCCGTCCCGCAGAGCGAGGACGGGGCGCAGATAGCCGGAGCCGCAGGGGGGCAAGCCAACTCTGGGGGCAGCGCAGGGAGCAACAAGAAGCCGAGGTCACGCACTAAGGTACAGAAGGAAGTCTCAGGACCATAAAGTCATGAGTATGCACTTTGGCTGAATATCCCCTGACCAAATATTCCCCAATTGCCAATACTAATTGATAAATGGCTGAGCAGCTGGTATACAACACATCCAGGCAAAAAAAAAAGCAAGAATTAAAAATGTTACCGTTAAGAAATCAATGATTTTTATCTAAGCATCAGATATTTACGTTATCAGTTCTATTGATGTGTTATAAAAATGCTTTGAGCTAATGTTTGGGATTCAAACGGGTTAATATTCACTTACTAATATCTATTTAATATTGCGTAACAAAACATCTCCTTCAAACAGCTGCAAAGATTCAAGTTTCCTGTAAAAAACTACACAGTTGACCTTTTCCCAATATTACTGTTGACTGAATGAAGCTTAAAAGTATCATAATGTGACTCCACAAGTCGCTGCTATGGTTAGCTGTTAGCTTCATTATTTAGCCAAGCAGGAAAGCGCTGCGAATCGCGTCCTTTCAGCTCCTCTTCCTCCTCCTCTTCCTCCTCCTCCTCACGATTTCAACACAAATCTTGTTAGCCATTAGCCATGAAAAAGCGTTACTGCTGATCACTTATTTTTGAATGAATATCGGCCGATGTCTAACTCTGGGCACCTGGTTTTAATTCCCATTCTCTATCTGTTACTCCAGATTTCCCTGGAGGCTTTGGGCATCCTGCAGAGCTTCATCCAGGACGTGGGCCTGTACCCCGACCAGGAGGCCATCCACACCCTGTCCGCTCAGCTGGACCTGCCCAAACACACCATCATCAAGTTTTTCCAGAACCAGCGCTACCACGTCAAGCACCACGGCCGCCTGAAGGAGCTGAGCGAGGGGGCGGCAGCCAGCGGGGGGGTGGACGTCAGCGAGTACAGAGAGGAGGAGCTGCTGTCGGGCTCCGAGGACCCAGAGTCCAGCGAAGACGGAGCCGAGGAGATCTACCAGCAGTCCACAGAGGGGAGCAGTGGGAACGCAGGGGGGCAGAACCAGCCACAAAACTCCTCCAACTGCAGCCAGTCAACGAGCATGGCTCAGGAGGAGGGAAAGGACAAGAGTCACGGTCGACCCGGTGGACCTTTAGGACCTGGAAGCTCCTCGTCCAGTCCCAGAGAGCAGATGGACTATCAGAGGTAAAGACCGACTCACGGAGAGGAGAGGACCGGGAGAGGGGGGGAGGAAGATGGCTCTTGTGATCACCTGATGTGTGAAATTACCTCAGCAAAAAAGACAGCAGGTTGTGAAACTGTGGAAAGAATTTCTGACTCCAAACAAACTATTAATCCACTCACTTATTAACAGGTGATCCATTGCTGCTCATACCTACAAACACAAGACAGCATCTCCAAACTCCCTAGAAGAAAAACACTCCAAGGAGGCGGGACTTCATCCTATCTGCCAGAGAGTTTCCTGTTCCTCTGGAATCTGAGCACAGTCACATATTTCCTAACATGCCGGGTTGAATTCGCCCCTCTGAGAGACATTTATAGACTGGATCCCGGGGGCCCGTACAATCCTACAAATCCTCAGGACACACACTGATGTTGCTAACGCTGTCGCCTGCCTGAGACTGTGGACAGAAGGCTTCATTTCATCGTAAAAAAAATAAAGGAGATGACCACCACGAAAATCCCTTCACCCTCCAGAATCACCAACAAGCACTTACTGTTCAAGAAGACACCTTTGCTGGATGATGGACCTCCTCCTCCTCCTCCTCTTAACGCTAACAAAGCAGTCTAGTTGCCAGCACTGCTGGATGCTAACCTGCATATGTTGGGCAATTTACACAATCAGCATTATAGCCGATGTGGACAATAGTTTAAAAAACAGCCTGTCCATTTCTGACGTTTTCAGGATCAAAAATGGCAGCTTTAACCAGATAGTGGCCATATTTGTACTCCTGTTGTGTGATTTGGACTACCATGAGTGGTGTTTTGCGACCCTTCGATATAGAGAGCATATAATGGACATCATTATCTCTACTAAGCAATCAGTCCAATCCAAACGATCCACAGTCCTCTAAAACTTTGAAATGGATCCAAAATGAATCAAAAATAAGCCCACAGAGTAAAAATATGAACAAAATGACTCATAAATTGACTCAATAATCCCCCAAACCACTCAGAAATTGTCCAAATCAGCCACTATTGACGCAGCTTGTGCTAATTGCATTAATTGCCCAACGTGTGCAAGTTAGCATCCGGCTTTTCCTTCACGCTGGGGACCCGTACTGTACATTTCTATCTTAAAACTTTGGGGTACTCAGCGTCTCCTGGTCTCTATGAGCTGGCACACAGACTGAAAGCAGTGAGAGGTTTTTAAAAATGACAGTGGACAGAGGATGTGGCGTTCAGGGACACTGGAAAGCCCGTGTGCAAATCCACGCCCTGCAAATGTTCGGCAAGAAAAAATGCCAAGGGCAGCGCGGAGGATTCAGCAAACCAAACAATCAGTCACTTTATGTGCGGTAGTCCTCTCCTCTCTCTCCATCTCACCCTCTCTCTCCCCCGTTTCCCTCCCTCTAATTGGTGCCCACAGTCTCGTGTTTCACCACACCTCCCCGCACTTAAACTTCACCAACCCTATTTATTGCTATCTTTATCCATGATTATTATTATCATTATTGTTATTATTGTTGTTATTATGGTTAGGATTGCTGTCATTGCGTGCTATTTTTAAGTTTCTTTTTTATTTCCATGGTTTTTAAATATCGGTTTTTAAGAACTGGGCGGTTTTTGGGACACAAGAGACATTAAGAGCGCTCTGGAAGAAGAAGGAGGAGAGGAAGAAGCAGTTACTGAGTATTAGTGGGTCCTGTCATGTTGTATTACGCCTTTTTTAAAGTTGTGTTTCCCAAAAATAACAAATGAGAGAAATAGGTAAATAAGGAAGCGAAAAAACTGTCGATGACAATCTACTTTTTTGAGCCATTTAAAAAAGGTTTGACTCACTTTTGATGTCTGTAAATACCCGACACGGGATAAATTGTTATTGGTATACTTTTTATTTGTGTTTGAGCCAGTTTGGAGTGTCAGAAGAGTGCTGTTCTGTTCTGTTTCCTTTGGACGACTCAGTGGAACCAGGTGAAGTCAATCACAAGAGTATTTAAGATGATTTGTTTTCCCTTTGCTCGGTGTCTGTTGTGTACAAGTATACAGTATGTTCAAAAAAAATCCCTGAGGACGGATAGTGTCCATGTTGTTTGGCTGCTACACTCCAACAGATGACCTGCCTTTTAATGATTATGTCGACTTTAATCACTGCGATGATGAAGATGATGATGATGATGTGCTTTTCTGTATGACAGGAATCAGGGTTAGACTCTAATGCAGTTCCAATGAAATCTGAGTTCATCCAGCGTTGAAGTGAATTAAAATTTGTGAATTCAATTATCGTCTTGTCTTTATTCATCAGGTTTTTTATGAATGCATCACAAAGAAGACTCTTATGGTAGCTGTGCCGAGCCTTGAGTAGAGTATTAAAGGGGTCCTATTATGCTTTCCCTTTCCTGTAGTGTGTTCTATAGGTTTTAGTGCATGTAAATGGTCTGCAGAGGCTAAAATCCCTGTGCTCCCATGGGAGTTTCTCCTCTCGACTCCTTTGTTGACCTCCAGAACATATCCCAACACATTGTCCGTGATAGGCTAAGGGGCGGGACATCTCAATGCAGGTTGACCAATCACATCAGAGCCGGCCAGCTAACCAATCAGAGCAGACTGGGCTCTGGTTTCAGACAGAGGGTGAAAAGAGGTGCTGCAGCACAGGCAGTATGAGAAACATAAAGAGCTTTCTGAACATTAAAGCATGGAGACAGTAGGAGGATCTAAATACTGATATGAACCTGAAAATAAGCCATTCAAATTCTACCTTTTCATTATTTTTACACATATAATATTTTCACTTCTGCAACTACATCGCTGTTGACATTCAGTTAATTAATATGCAATTACTGCCTGATTTATATTCCTTTCCTAATATTACATATTATCATTGCACAAGTCCAAAGTTACCCTGCAGATGTCCAAAACAACATCCTTCTCCTGAGAATAAGTCACTAAAGTTCACTTTCTTTCATCGATTTAACAAAAAATAATATCATTTTCCATTGCATTTTGGACATTTGCATGAGAAAGCTCTCTGGCAAACATCTAAAAGTGTTTTGTCCAGCTAGATATTCTTCACAACTCCCCATTTTTAGAAGTTTAGAAGTAATTAATTTAGAAGTGGAAATGCAACGGCCAGTGTGGAATCTCTTAAGCTTGTGTTAACCACACTGTATTTCAGGCATCTCAGCATAAAAACATAAGACAAACCCTTTGACCCGAGAGGAGGGGGCTGGTTTTAGGAGTCTTTCCTGCAGGAGCACTAGAGTTTTGTATTAAAGCTATAAAGATATATATTGAACTGAATTAGTTGCACAACAAAGTCTAACGTAGTGATTCATTGGGGACTATTTTCAGCTGCAGATTTCCTGTTTGTGAGTATTATAAACACAGCTAACTCTGAGGACCACTCAACATGAAGTATCTGTGTTTCCAGAGGAGTCTGTTGATAATAATTTACAACTTTTAAAAATAACACACACACACATGGCCCGTCGAATCTAGAACCACCTTAAAATCAACTTTAGTTAAATAAAATGCCTCGTACGAAAAGCTACCTTAAGATAGTCAGCTACTCATGAATCTCACACACACACAAACACAAACACACACACACACACACACACACACACACACACACACACACACAAAATGCTTGACCCAACCCCTAGTGGCAGGTTAAACACAGAGATTGTTCCACCCTGCCACACCTCATCACAGTTGAAACTATTTAGAGATGTAATTGAGTGAGTGTGTGTGTGTGTGTGTGTGTGTGTGTGTGTGTGTGTGTGTGTGTGTGTGTGTGTGTGTGTGTGTGTGTGTGTGTGTGTGTGTGTGTGTGTGTCTCAGTAAACAATAGAGTCTAAGTGTTGGTGATGAGCAGGAGGGTGGAGGTGAAGCGTTTTCCTCTCAGCGTGTCTCCTCTGGCGGCAGACAATCAGCTCACAGCGGGACAATCACACCGGCTGAGACACACAGAGGTCTGTCCATACTTTCCCCTGAAATATCCCGCCTACCTGTCTCCCTGCTGCAGGATAACTGAGCTGAAGCTACAGGAAGAGTTAGTCCCTGGGGCACTGAGCAGAGCATCCTCCAAGCGTTTCATCCAGTAAATATTCCTAGCTCCTTTAGAATGTTTCTAAGACACCGATATGTTCAAAATGTATCACTGCTTTTATAAGACGGACACGCTTCACCAATTCTGCCTTCTGATCCATCAGTCTACTTTATACTTGTTTATCACTGTGTTTCCACCATAATCACCCACCAGAAGATGCTCACCTCTCACAATATGAAAGAGCTTCACCGATCAACCTGACAGCCGTAGAGTGAAGCTGCATTCACATGAAACACGGTGAAACGAGCGTTGACACCCGACTAGTGCTTCCCTTTAGCACTTGAAATTTTTCGCAGAGTCCTGAGCCCAAAGTTCTGACTCCTTCAACTATGACCTCATTTGCAGCTGACCTTTTGACATGCAACCAATCAGATGATATCGGAGAGTAGCACCACAGGCTAGGGGAGTAATTAACCATTAAAACCAGCTCTTTTTTCACCCTGTCTTCAGAGAGCCAATTGCTAATCATTTTAAGGCAGCTTAAGGAGGACGATTCACAAAATGGAATAATCAAAACAAACAAAGCTTTTCAGTCTTTGTGATCATTGCCATCTGAAAGACAAGGTCAAAAACAAGCTTTTCCTCCAATCTCTACGTTTTTTTTTAAAGTGCACACAAAAAAGAGATAGCACAAGTAAGAAGACGTCACTTTTTCTCGAGGTGCTTAATGAACTTTCTCCTCGCAAACAATTGCAAAAAGTCGTTGGCGCTCAGTACTTCAAACACAGCTCTTTAAATAGAAATAAAAAGCATTCACTGTTTACTTGATATTTTCATGATCCAGCAAATAGAAACCTGTAATTTATTTCTCCCGTTCGGCGTGAATCACTCCTCCCCGAGTGTGTGTGTTTACGCGACCTTGGAGTGACTTGATGTTCAAAGGCTCGCAGAGTCTCTCAGAGCGCCTTGTCTTCCGAACAATGTTGTGCTTTGTGTGTAAACTCGAACAGGGCTCGGCTCGAGGCTGGGCCGAGTCGACTGCGCCGCCACAGGAACCAAATATTGCTTCATTTGTACATGAAGGCAATCAAAGGAAAAAAAGCCAGACAGTGGAAAAAAAATCCTGCCCAGGAGGCTGTCTTTGGTGGAATTTACTGGAAATTGTGGATGACAATGCAGCTTCCTGTGTTTATACAGTGGAAGAATAGAATTTTAAAAGGCATTATTACCATTATGACGGGCGCTGTGTTTTGTTCCAAGGAATTAAAAAGTAAACTCAGACGGGGCTTATGTCAATCTGCTGACTTCTCATTTAATCAAATCCGCCTCAAACTGGGGGAATATTATGCAAGATAAAGCTAATAAGTGGCCAACAACTCGCTCTGAATGGTAATTTTATTCCAACCTGCCAATTCCTCTGCGAGCAAACTGGACTGGAAATCCTGTTTCTAGGAGGAGGCCTCTGTGGATGCTCCAGGAAACTATAAAACTGATAAACACCGAGACGTCCCTCTTAATAGTCCAAACTCATCAGTTTAAAAACCCACCAACAAAAGGACTTCATCTGGATGGAAATGCTCTTCTCTCAGGATAGTCTTCGGCCGGCAGACAGAAATGAACGTCCTGATGAAGACGTTAGTCCCTCACGGTGATGACATTTGTTCCAGTTATAATATTTGTGGCTTTAACGCTGCTTATTGTTTCCTGGATTCCTTCTCATGGCAGCTACCAACATGCATAAAACATGTATTAATGTGTCTGTGAGAAAATCAGGAGAGAGGTGTTTATGCATGCAAGCAAACTGGCAAGACTGAAAGAGCACTTTCAGTAACTTTTATAGTAGCTCCACTTAGTAAAAGTAGTCTTACTACGTGTATATATATACTGTGATGCAGGTGAAGGTCATGCATTCATTTAACACTTTCAATTACAACAGTACTCTCTTTGCAGAATAATGCTATTCAGAATGAGTTAGAATTTCATGAAGTATAATTATTAATCAGGGTTTTGTCTAAACGGGGTAACAGGGGAACAGACTCATACCAAAGTGATGCCAGAAAACTATATTTCTGTCAGTCAAAAACTGTATAATTACTCCAAGAATATGAAGATTGTGTCAAATAGACAGTGTGTGGTGCGTTCACTTGCTGCTGTACTAACTCTGAGCGGTGATGCGTTCACGGTGTACTAACTCTGAGCGGTGATGCGTTCACTTGCTGCTGTACTAACTCTGAGCGGTGATGCGTTCACTTGCTGCTGTACTAACTCTGAGCGGTGGTGCGTTCACTTGCTGCTGTACTAACTCTGAGCGGTGATGCGTTCACTTGTCATGGATGTTTTATTGCTACAGCTCAGATACGGACACAATTGTTGCCGATATAACAACAAATAAAGAGCCAAGCATAAAGGATAAAGGAGCGGGAAGTGGAATTACTCAAGCAGAGGGCTTAAGTTCTGTAGTGAAATGTAAGATACATGTCAGAGTGGGTCATGTCCTCGTTAGAGCATTTGAACAGACCTTTATTGCCACAGAAACCTTCATTATCGGCCATAAAAATCGAATCAGCAAATGTTTATCATTTTTCATACAAGCAAAGTGATTTCCACCTCAATATCAGAGTGTTTTCTCCTCCTCCTTTTCTCAACACCACCCTACTGTACCCCCCCCTCCTCCGTGCAGCTTTGTGGTAAGCACCTCTGGTTTTCATTCAGCACCACCCGTCCCCTGCTCCTTCCACCTCATCCCTAAATCTCCTAATTAACTCATTATTCGCTCAATTGGTGGGCTCTAACCCCTCCTGCCCCGGGTCCTATAGAGCTGGTAGTCATTAGCAGACAGCGTTTGTGACGGAGCGGAGCAAGCAGGCCCTCACACACACACACACACACACACACACACACACACACACACACACACACACAGTGTCGTAAAGCGCTATGAGCCTGCGGGGTGTCGCTGCAGTTAAACTCGGATCAGCCTCGGTGTGAAGCAGCGACTCCGTCAGAAGTTGGATGGGAGTCAGGGCGGGGTGGGGCGGGGGAGTCGGGGGAGGGGAGGAGACCACCCAGAGGTCTGTGGTTCTCAGAGATGCTGCAGCCTGTGAGCATCCGTCTGGGTGAGGACTTCTGGGAAGTCTCTGGGGACCGCTAATTGGACCTCATCTTTCAGAGGATTTATTTCTATTTTGAAGCAAATGATTCTTATCAGCTCAGCAAATACACAACAGACAAACATCCTCTGCACGTTCATCCCGCAGACATGCAGACAATGCGTGGTGCGTTTAATTGGCATGTCCAGTATTTTGATCCTCTAACTAAAATGTTAATATTATAGTTTGATTTTAGTCTGAATCTGAATATCTGTCCAGGGACTAAACAGATTAAACAAAAATATTACAGCTTTGTGTATTAAGGTGCACCGTCCCTCTTTAATGACCTCTTTATTCATTCATTTTAGGGATAAATACTTAGGTAAATGACCGGTGAATTCTACAGCAACTGGTCTAACAAGTGCTCTAAATTAACCAACAATATAGTTTACTAATTCCTCTGATCGTACGCTCATTAAGGCACGACGTCATCTTGTCATAATCTAAACTGGATAAATCCAGAAGAATGTTTAATTAAACAATTAAAAGCCATGCGTGTGTGCAGGGAAAGTCTTTGGGTTGGAGGTGCTCAAGATAAGTGTGTGTGATAATTCTACCAGAGCACATTATTAACTTTAACAGCGATGAATGTGGCTCCATCTTTGAACACCGTGTCCAACTTTACATTTCTGAAACAAGCATGCCGCTAAGTCTTCAGGACACACTGCTTTTCTTTGCTTGTATCTGCGTCTTTTCTCATTTTGTCACTTTCTCCTTTGCAGTGGAACTCTGTGTGTGTGTGTGTGTGTGTGTGTGTGTGTGTGTGTGTGTGTTGCTCTGTCAGCTGTTTAACTATTTCAACTGAAGGAGCCCATTATGTGACAGCTTGTGGTGATGAATATTGAATACACTGTGTAGCCATGTTAATGTGTGTGTGTGTGTGTGTGTGTGTGTGTGTGTGTGTGTGTGTGTGTGTGTGTGTGTGTGTGTGTGTGTCTTCTATAAAATATGTGATAAGATGTGAATGATGATTTCTTGGGGAGGGAAATGAATGCGATGTAAAGTTGAACCTGCGTGTGTATCATCCCTTTAGTTTATTAACACACACACACACACACACACACACACACACACACACACACACACACACACACACACACACACACACACACACACACACACACACACACACACACACACACACACACACACACACACACACACACACACACACACACACACACACACACACACACACACCTTATTTTCTCAGTGGTAAATATTTGAATGCTTCTCGTTTGGACGCATTAAGACAAACACTCGGAGAGAATAAGTGACAGCCGTCCGCTCGACCGGGACGGGATGCTCAATAAGCCACTGATGCAGTTAATGCCTAATGGACAAATCAACAACAAGCCGTCACACATGTGGAAACGGGACGTTACTGACTGACAGGACGCTGCCGGGACCCCGTAGGTAGGGAAGGGAAATGATGAGGACTGGTTTAAGCATGAGGGTTAAAAGATCTGGAACGTTGAGACTCAGACAGGCAGGAGTGTAAATGATCAAATTAATGTTGGCTGGATTTGATTCGGCTGCAGGTCTTCGCTGGTTTGCAGTAATGTCTTACTCGGACTCTGACTAGAAAGGAGACACTGTTTAATGATATCCGGTAACACATGTTTTTCTGCTGGGAAAAAAAGGCCATGATTACAGACATGCTGGCAATCATGACAAAAAGACACAAGGACGTCTAGTAGTGTCCTCCGTCACTTGTGTACAATTCCCATTCATTCATGTAATAATTTATATTATATTCAGTGTTACTCGAGGCATTGACCGATGATTCGATGGTCCTGATGTTTAGTGGTTGTCAATGCAGAGGTGGAACGGGATTACCGCTGAAACCTTTTCTCCAAAATAACTATGAAGTCTTTACGCTTTTTTAACTGAACAGAAGCTTTAGCCGCATTTTGGATTGTTCAGCACCAATTAGCCTTTTCATTTAAAGTGCAAAAGTTTAATTTTAAGTATTAAAAAAGGAAGAGTTTTTTAGAAGTATAAAGAATTCCTGCTCTAAATGCTGGATATAACCTGGTACTCAACGTAGCCTATGCCTCAGTGACATTGTTGGTGTATAGGATTATTTTTCTTTCCCTCAGATACCACATCCAGAGATTTCAGCCACTATCTGACCGATATTTAGTTTCGTCATTAGCCGCAAACTTCACTGAACTCTCCTACTTTTGTCATTCCTGCACTTGTTCCCGCCCCTCTGTCAGGATGCATCAGTTTTGGGCGGTCTGCACCTCGGGACGGCCCCAGGCTGATCCGTCCTGCATACACACCTGCCTCGGCGGTGCCCATCCTGACCCAGACTGACGGACGCTGAGCCGTGCCTCAGGGAAGCAAATAGTGATCTTATGACCTCTGATGTTCCTCTGTCTGAAACCAAACAATCAGAGCGGCTCACTGAGGCGAGAATAACCGAGGCCCAACAAGCACAACCGGCGACAAGATGTATCCTGTTATTAAAAAATCTATGGAGAACATGTAAGGAGAACATGTAACTCCAAGCTCCTTTTGAAGAAGCCCTTTCAGCTGCTGGTGATGGTGTTTCTGGGTCTTCTACATACACTTTTATCCAAAACAAGTGCAGTGAACGATGATTATACCATCTCAACAAAGCAATAATCCTGCAGGTTTAATTAGCTGAATCATTTTAATTGCAATAGATGCGCAACGTTTTGTTGTTGTTGTTTTTTAACCATTAAATGGGCATTCACATATAAAACAATTAGTAAATGAATGATTGCTATTTTCTACATTACACCATCATTACGCTGTTATTACACCCATATTACACATTAACACACCTCACCAGTATTGTTCCTTTATTACAACCATGTTACACTCCTATTTAACCCTAAAAACACCCATATAAGACTGTTATTAGACCCATATTACACCCTTTAAACACTACTTTTACAGTTATTACACCCATTTTACACACAGACACAGCCTGTCAAAGGACTGTATCCCCCCGGACACAGAAACCACGTAAGCGTTCATTTTATTGGCCAGTGGAAACAGGTGGGTTTCAGCCTGTGATGGAAGATGTGTAGACGTTCGGCTGTCCTGATATCAATGGGAAACCTTGATGAACGCATTTAGGCGACCTCCATGAACCACCAAATTTGAGCAGAAGATATATTTACGCTTGCATAGACTCATAAACACAAACAAACAGAACAAACTCAGTGACATTTCCCCCAGGTGACTCCTTAAACTAATATTATCCTCATCATTTCTTGGCTCTGTTTGAACGATCCTCCTCCCTCTCTCTCTCCGTGTGTTTGCAAGACTTTGCTTTAAAGTGTTTGAGTAAATCCTCTGATGGATGAAATCATTACATTTGCCCTCATGTATATTTCATGTCCCAGTCCAGATTAGTTATTCCAGGGTTTAGACAAAATGCTGAGTGCGATTTATTTTTAATCACAGCAGCTGTTTGCCTTCTCGTATTGAAGATCTCTCCTGACAAAGAGAGGCAGATCGGATGAGACAAATCTGACCCCGCGCAAACCCATGCCATTTTTAATTCACACAGCCTTCAACATTTTGCAGATGAACCAGCCATGTTTCTGTGCGGCTTCACCCCGAATTAATCCACTCTCTCTCAGACACACATGTCCAATCCGACAAACACAACTGCGGTCTCCAGCGTCCCAGAGCAACATCTGAAAGTATTCTGATCAACTTGAAATGTCACAAGCCGCCTTCGCCAAAGGAGCCCCATGAAAGGCTTTTGTCCTGACAAGCAGTTGTTAATCTTGCCGTAACATTTGGCTAATTGAATGTGTGCTGTTGTTTACTGTTTGTTTCCATGTCGCCCCTCGAGTGACTTCCACCGCTGCCTTCTGTTTCTCCGGTGCATTAGCGCTGACGTAGAGCGCTGCCATGCCACGAGCCCACCAGCTGCCCCGCCACTCAGCGGCTCAATGGCAAGGCTCCCGCGGGACGTCGCTCCTTTAAAGAAAACTCACGGCTCTAACCTTTACGCTTCTCACATCTGCACTTCCCGCCTCCATCAATTATTCCAGCTTATAGCGGCATTATTGGGTTATGTGCGGTGAACTCTGACAAAGCGTTTCATGTGGAAAATCTGAGTAATAACTCGACTAAACATTGCTGTTTTTCCAACACGATCCATCCTGATGGAAGATGTCGTGAACAGACATCAATGGTTCCTAGTCGATGACTCCTGATGACTTTGGTGATCCATTGACTTCTCCTTTTTGGAATTTTTTGGGGGAAATTATTTGATGAATTCCCTTGATTTTTGGCCCAGGAAGTCATCTTCCTTTAAGGATCAATTTCATAAGTTTGGTGAACATCTAGTGCCATCATCACGTCCAGATGTACATTTTTAACGATGATATTCAGCTTCAACTTTACTTTGTATTTACTGCTAATCATGCTAGCACGCTTACAGGAACTAGCATACAGCTAAGTCTTTAAATCAGGACACACTTCTTCTCTTTTCTTGGGTCTTTTCTCATTTATCGCTCTCTTAATGTCAGATAAACCCTGAGTAATAACAACGAGGAAAGGCTCTGATTCTGTGGATGTAGAGTGCATGTTTCCCCTCTTCATGCTCGAATATCTTGACCCCCACATACACACTCTGACGGTGCATCCACACAGCGGGAGGCCACAGGTGTGTGAGCCCACTCCGCAGAGAGCCTCCCCTCTGGTGCTGCATTGTGGGTAATAATAGTTAGCAGCAACAGCTGTGCCCCCGCTCCCCCCTCTTCACCTCTAATGATCTCTAATCATCCATCTATCAGCCTAATACCCTGCAGCGGGGCCCTCACAGCTGTGTGAGGGGCCATGGGTATCAGACACCTGTCAATCTCCCCCTCACACACACACACAAACAGAAGCACCGGCCAAATAAATATGAAAATCTATTATGATATGTGACCATTCGATTACATTTTCAGAATGGTATTAAACATTTGACCCGAGGAAAAGATGGAGGATCACCAAAGTCCTTAGAATGAATCCTGAGGGGGAATTTAAATGTCTGAATTAAAGTGAGAAAAGGAAAAGCATTATGAAACATTGTGTGGGAGAAAGATTTGGTGCCAGTCCAAGTGGATGTTGAGAAGTTTTACTAAAAACCTGTAAAGTTTGAGCTGTTGGTGGCGCTAGAGGAAAGGTCAGAGGATCACCAAATGTGCTATGGTGCATTGCCTAGGAGCAATTAATATCTGTGCCAAATTTGATATAAATCATTTCAGTAGATGTTGAGATATTTCAGGGTATCCTCTGGGAATACTGAACACCTGTACAATATTTGGTGCCTATCCATCCCGTAGATGTTGAGAGAAGTTGTGCTAAGCGAAACTCTGAGCTGGCTTTGGAGCTTTGGGAAAGTCAGAGGATCATTAAAGACCTTAGTATTAATCCTGAGGGGGATACAAATATCTGAACCACAATTAGTCCAGGCAATCCACCGAAAAGCTATTATATATTAAAAAAAATACAAAAAGACAAGCAGTAGAAGCAGAACAAACATCTGTATAACATGATGTCCCAATTTACCAAATAGATGATTTATCAAGCCAAATTTGCTCAATCTGTGCAAAATTTGATGAAGACCTCTTGAGTAGATGTTGAGAAATTCAAGGAAAAGTATTTGGGAAACGTTGTCTGGGAATATGTAGTACCTGTACAAGATTTGGTGCCAATACATCACATATATTTTGAGATATTTCACTGCTGGTGGCACCAGAGAAAGGTCAGAGGATCACCAACGTTCTAAGAATAAATCCTCTTTGGAACATGAAGGTCTGCACCAAATTTCACATCAATCGATCCAATAGGTGGACCAGCCAACACTGCTGTTTAAAATACGTTAATAAATCTCCTCCTTTAATAAAGAAAAGAGTTAAATGGATAAATAAATCTCCTTCTCTTCTGACCTTCTTCAAAAAGCTGCAGAGGTTTGGTTCTGTGTACGTGTTCCCCCTCAGGTCTCACCTCTTTCTGAGAAAAGGTGTATTAGCTCACCTGCCCAGCAACAATACCCGCCATCTCCACCGTCACGCCAAATTAGCCTTCATTGGGCGCACGCACACACACACACACACACACACACACACACACACACACACACACACACACACACACACACACACACACACACACACACACACACACACACACACACACACACACACACACACACACACACACACACACACACACACACACACACACACACACACACACACACACACACAGATGTTAGCGGTGATTGGGTGATGACGGCAGCGACATGACTGCACCCCCCTGTCTGCTAGGTAACGATGCCTGTCTGTTGATGCCAGAGTGGATAACATTCACAGCTCAGAGGTCTTTCATTCACTCCCGAGAACAAACAAACACAAAGCCATCCACACGTGTTTGATGTTTTTAAATGTCACTCTATCTCATTTTACTGGGACAGAAAAAAAACCAGACATGGCACAGCAGTGAGAAGTGGGGCAGCAGGATGTGGAAAAATACCTAATTGGGATGACTTTATATTATATTTCAATTGGAATATGATTCACCATAATGGTTGTTTTTGAAGCATTATTTAATCAGTTTATTTGACATGCAATGCACATTAATAGACATTTCTGTACAAGTCATATTATATAATATAATGTAATATCAAAAGCCTTTTTTTAATCTGTAGTCCGTGGAAAGATGTTGTAAATTCACCCTTAAAACTCAAAACAACATTGAAAAAATAAGCTTTTTTATTGAGTTTGTAGAATATGGATTGGAGGCTAAGACTTCTGTGCAGCACCAGGTATTTTTACAGATTTTGCCTAACTGCTATTTGGATATTGCACTTGTCCATACTGCAATTTTGATGACAATAAAATAAATAAATTGTGCATCCCTGAGAAGCTTCCAAAGGCTTCATATTTGAAATAAATCCTCACTATTTCTGGACTTTTTAAGCAGCATGTGGGTGACTCATTGTGTTTAAGTATTCTGCCCCACTGGAGATCTGTAAAATAGAACGTGTGCAGCGTGGAGGCCACATGAGACGAGGCTGGAGTGACGTGTTGTGATCGCTGACTGCTGGCGCTCGGCCACATGTGACACTGGATCCGAGGCGAAGGTGAAGGGGTGAAATAAACGAGGTCCGACGGAGAGAAACAGGACTGATGTGTTTTTTATTATTTCCCACATTTATCCTGGCCTCATTACGTGCCAACATACTTCTGCCATTACCTCGACAGCAGGGGTGGAAAGTACAAGTTAATCAAAAGTTAGAGGAACGTTTTGAGTGTTTCTATTTTCTGCTACAAGTTCAGGTATATTTCACTCTGACTCCTCTTACTTGTGCGTTTCAGATTCTCCATTTAAAACATTAGATCATTTTATAAAAATCAACGCATTGTGTTTGAAATGTAAAAAAATACCATTAAATTAAGTAAAAATAATAATTAAAAAGAAATACAAATAATATATGTTAAAATATAATACTACTACTAATAACAATAATAAAAGTGACCATAACAATAATAGTACTATTATTATTAATAATAATAATAGTACTATTATTATTAATAATAATAATAGTACTATTATTATTATTAATAATAATAGTACTATTATTATTAATAATAATAATAGTACTATTATTATTATTAATAATAATAGTATTATATTATCATTATTATTATTAATATTAATAATAATAATGATAATAATAATACTATTATTAATATTAATAATAATAATGATAATATAATACTATTATTATTAATAATAATAATAGTACTATTATTATTATTAATAATAATAATAATAATGATAATATAATACTATTATTATTAATAATAATAATAGTACTATTATTATTAATATTAATAATAATACTATTATTAATATTAATAATAATAATGATAATATAATACTATTATTATTATTAATAATGATAATAATAATAATGATAATAATAATAATAATAATGATAATAATAATAATAATGATAATAATAATAATAATAATAAAAATGATAATAATAATAATAATAATAATAATGATAATAATAATAATAATGATAATAATAATAATAATAATAATAATAATAATAATGATAATAATAATAATAATGATAATAATAATAATAATAATAATAATAATGATAATAATGATAATAATAATAATAATAATAATAATAATAATAATAATAATAATGATAATGAAATTAATAATAAAAAAAAGCTTCATACTTAGATTGAAACATTTTAGGTGTGCATTGTGATGACTGCCTAATAAGGAAAAAATATGAATTTCCTGCACAAAAAAGGAAATATTTGAGAAAAGGCTTAAAAAGAATAAACTATTTACACCCGATGTTTAAAAAACCCTGAGAAAAGTGTTTTATTTAAAAAATATTGCAACGAAAAAGGGATGCTGTACTTTTTATTTTACTTTTAGATTCATTTGCTGAAAATCTGGACTTTTGCTATTTGAATGCATGACTTTTATTAGGAATGGAGTCAATTATTGTACATCTGAGTATTTCTCCCACCACCGCCCACCAGGTCACTGTGGATCGGTCATTTGGTCACTAATGGGCGAGTAAACCAAGCAGAAATCCTAATCACCCCTCCTCTCTTATGTCTCACCTTCCTCCTTTTACCTGCCCTCCTCGCTCCTTCCTTCTCTTCTTCTCTTCCTGCCTCCCTTCTCTCCTCCCTCCCCTCTAACTGGGCCGTGCCAGTCAGCAGGATCAGGCCTCCGAGCCTCGCCTCCCAGACAACTGCAAACAATTAGGGAAATTAGTGGCTCCAGCATCACCATCAGGAGGCCTGCTTGTTTATAATTTAATCGGGGCGCATGTCAAAACAGTCAGGGCTTGAGAGAAACAAGATGCGTCGGCGAGATGAAATTCAAACTGCCAGCCAGCTCAAAATATTAGGACTGTTTGTTTAATAGCGTGCGACTGACTGGGTAAGAGCAAATGTAAGAAGCCAGGGAGGGAGGGAGGAAGAGAAAGAGGAAGAGAGAGAGGGAGGGAAACACTAATGAAGAAAGGAGGAAGGAAAGCAGCATGGGAAAAAAGGAAGATGTATTAATTTTTAGTTTTAATCTATTCCACATTTTGCGAGTTAATGCATTTTGTTTTTTTTCGGCTTCTCATTTCTCTCTCTCGCTCTCTCTCTCCCCCGCCCCCCCCACCTCCATCTTTCACTTAGCAGTGCTCTGGGAATTTCAAACGCTTGGATCCGTGCCGCCTTTCAAATTCATTATAAAAGCTTTTTGCTAACTAAATAGAGAGGGGTGCGGGGGAGAGAGAGAGAGAGAGAGAAAAAAAAAACACATTCATCTCTTAGCCCCCATGCCCCCCCTCGCTGCCCCCCTGACAATATATAAATAAACTAGAGTGACCTGATTGAGATGTAAAAGGCAGGGAGTTAGTGCTGGGACCCATACATTACTCCCCAACATTAACAGTAGTCTACTCAGCCGACACATGGTGGTGGTGGGAGTGCGGCCCCCTGGGCAAGATGGTGAGGTTAATGCCACCCACCCCCCACTCATTTAACCGCTGGCCTGTGCCCACACCATTTGGAAAGTTTGGGCCACGGTTGGCAGCGCCATGACACCGCCGACATACTTCCCGTAGAAGCTTCTGGATTGTGGTGGGTGTGAAGGTGATCATTTTCACTCCGTTTTTTTTCCCGTCCGACTCAAAAATGTTGCTCCTGAATTTCCCTAAAAAAAGGAAACACTTGAGCGATGATTACTCAAATGAGAGTCTGTCAAATCCGAAAGTGTTATGGCCTGTGCTCTGCAGTGCATCATGAGGGGTAAACAATGCATCCCAATGGAAAATAACGGCTCCATATTTCCTGTTCTCTACATCTAAGGGGCTGGGTGCTATGAAGGAAATCTAATACAAGATTGAAGGGTCTTGGGTTGTGGTGGAGGGGAGGGATGAGTCTTTATTCATCAACTGCTTGTTGTTGTTCTATATCTTTTTTATGTTTCTTCAAAATCAAGGGTCATATTCTTTTAATGCTGAGTTGAATACTTTCATTTGTAAGTGGCAAATGGCACCTCTCTTGTACGTATACGAGTCAGCATTCACACACATTGTAGACACATCGACAAGTTGACTGCAAGGGCTGGGAATTAAAACAGTGACCTTATAGTGGTTAGACAAGCACGCTCTCTCACAGCTCCATCACTTGTTTTTATGTTGCTGCAACGCAAACATTTCCCAAATCGGGATCAGTAAAGTACATCTCTCTTCCTCTCCCTCTCTCTCTCTCCCTCCATCCATCCATCCATCTATTTGCACATGGTCTTCATGACTGTCATGAATCATAAACCCAGAAGCATTCAATTTATGTACAAATGTGATTTGCAGTGGACATGCAAACTCTTTTCCAGATATCAGCTAATTGACAATCTCTGCCAGAGATAATAGACATCTTTGCACGCTTAAAACCTTTGATATACTGTAAGATTCAACATGAAACTGGCCATTATTGTTGGAGAAATGTTCGGATTTAGCCAACACGAGGAGTGGACAGTGAGGTGGGTTTGGATGGAGGGTGAAGGGTGAGGCTGACAGAGCTCTGACGATGATGCTGGTCTCAGCGGAGCATCATTAAGCTGATGAGCATCACAACAAGGCAGTAATTGGTGATAAGCTGATGTATGGTGAAAGTGATCCAGAGCCAGGGATCATGATAGCACACACACACACACACACACACACACTGTGACAGACTGCGCGGCTGGCAGACGTGCAGCTCCTGGTCAAAGAGCATTATTTAGAGTACATGACTGCATGCAGCGCGGCTCCAAACGGCTTTCATTACGCCGTCTCCCCCGAACAGAGAGGCAGACACACACTGACCGTCAGCCGCCAGCCTCACAATCAGCCGCCTGCTATCAGCGCTCTAATTGGATCAGTGGCACGAATGTGATTACAGCAGGCGTATTTATTTACATAATAATTATTACCGCCCTCCCCGGAGGAGCCGGGTGGTGGGGGGGGGGGTCTGGGGTAGAGATGAAGGGTGGGATACAGAGAGAGGGGGAGGAAGGGAGGGAGGTGGACAGTGAAAACAGCAGGAAGAGTGTTCCTGTTGAGGATTTATAAAAGACACACAAACAAAGTCAAGTCACCAAAAAAGTCCTTTTTTTTTTTAAGACCCATTTGCACAATGTAATGGTCATGAATTAGCATGTTTAGCTTTAAAGTCTCACAAAAAAGACAGAGAAGAACACAGAGGAGAATAAAAAGGATGTTTTCAGAGTGCAAACTGACATCAGAGGCTCAAAACTTGGTGAAATGGTATAAAAAACACATTTCTAGAGAACTTTACATCCGTTGCAACCTTAAAAGAGGAAGTTTAAAAAGTTTGTCGGCAGGTTTGTTAGCTTAGCAGCCAAACCACGTTACGTTAGGGTTAGGGTACATACTTTTTTTCCATGTCTTCTTCACTTTTTGCCTGAATCAGCTTTGACACAATATCGCTTTTAAATGCATGTTAAATTCTCTATCCAAATAGGCTCATAAATAGACAAAACTTTCAATCAAGTCATGAAGCTGACATTGGTTTCTATCGCTAAATGATCGCGGCTTATAAAATCTAATTCCAGCAGGTTAGATCTCTCGATACCGACTAGAAATAGTGTTAAATGTGCCAATTTTATCGTGGCTTAGCACAGATGTTATTGTTGTTTTATCTGAAAAAAGCCCGTCGTTATTGCAGCTGGCTGTGTGGTCTGAGCTAACTAGATGAGCATGCAGGTATAAGGAGCAGTGTAACCAGGTTAGCCATTAGCATGCTGAAGCTTTATTGCAGTCCCTGTCTGGGGAGGCGGTCTGGCGTAGCGCCTGAACTCCTTCATACTAACATGAACAGAATGACGTACACTGCAGAAACCCAGATTAATTCAGCCTCATAATTTCACAGAGTGGGACAACATGGATTTCCCATTTTGCCAATGGCTAGTGACGCGATACGTCTTAACTGTTTGCACAACATTTAGATAAATTTAGCCCCCATGAGAGTCCTTCTCCAAACTCAATATAAATACAGCTCTCCATTTCAATAACAGAGGCAGACAGACAGACAGGGAGACGCAGTGAGACAGACGGAGAGGGATGGAGGGACTCTGGGGACGCCGTTGCGTTTACGTTTGCTGCCATTGAAGTTTTCCAAAGCCTGGTTTTGCTTGCCGCTTAATGGTGCTTAATCACAGACTCCTAAAATAGGCCATTATATCAGTGCGGCGCTCTAGGGTTACACAGAGCCCCGAGGGCCCGAACAACAGAGCTCTGTTAATAAGCCGCCATTAATCAGATCCATTACGGAAGCCATCGGTCCAACGGGCGGCTCCGCGGCTCGTAAATACCTCAAGAAGAGAAAACAATTTACTCACCTAGTCTAAACCGCAGTGTGTGAGCATGTGTGTGTGTGTGTGTGTGTGTTGCACAGAGGCTGGGTGGGACAGGAAGCATGCAGGCTGACTAAAGACACCCAGAGGACTGGTAGCAGAGCCCCTGTGGTGTAAATATTCCTGGAGATAAAGATTAATACTGCCCACTGATTATTACAGACAAATGAATAACGGAAGAGACCATCTGATTAAGAGGACTGTTGAAACTAGGGATGGGCCCTGAAACCCGCTGTCAAACAGGCCCTGTGGCTAAGTTAATAAACACTGTAGTACGGCTGTCCTCGACTCAAGGAATTATTAGCAAATGAGTCAGCATTTTAGCCCTTCCTCTTTACTCATCTAGAAGTCAATGGTTTGTTGAATGTGTTTTTGGATAGATGGCAGAAATAAATTCTGTGGTTAACTCAAGCTGACAAGATTCTTAGGTTTTGTTCTACAGCACACTGTAAATATGTCAGTAAAAACCCCATTGAAGAAACAAATGTCTAACTGGAACGACTAACCATTATCACGCCCAACATTAGCCTCCTTTAGCTTAGCAGTGGTGACGTGGAGTCATGTGACCGTGCTGTAGTTCCTTTATAGCCCAACATTAGCCTCCTTTAGCTTAGCGGTGGTGACGTGGAGTCATGTGACCGTGCTGTAGTTCCTTTATAGCCCAACATTAGCCGCCTTTAGCTTAGCAGGTGGTGACGTGAGTCATGTGACCGTGCTGTAGTTCCTTTATAGCCCAACATTAGCCTCCTTTAGCTTAGCAGTGCTGACGTGAGTCATGTGACCGTGCTGTAGCTCCTTTATAGCCCAACATTAGCCTCCTTTAGCTTAGCGGTGGGACGTGAAGTCATGTGACCGTGCTGTAGTTCCTTTATAGCCCAACATTAGCCGCCTTTAGCTTAGCAGTGGTGACGTGAGTCATGTGACCGTGCTGTAGTTCCTTTATAGCCCAACATTAGCCGCCTTTAGCTTAGCAGTGGTGACGTGGAGTCATGTGACCGTGCTGTAGTTCCTTTATAGCCCAACATTAGCCTCCTTTAGCTTAGCGGTGGAGACCTGGAAGTCATGTGACCGTGCTGTAGTTCCTTTATAGCCCAACATTAGCCTCCTTTAGCTTAGCAGTGGTGACGTGGAGTCATGTGACCGTGCTGTAGTTCCTCTATAGCCCAACATTAACTTTTTACTTCATATATCCTCAACTTTTGTAAAAGTAGTGTTTAGATGTGGAGACTATGTTTTATACAAGCACAGCGCACTAGATACCCTCTCAAAACTAAACAAAAAGACAGATACACACACACACACACACACACACACACACACACACACACACACACACACACACACACACACACACACACACACACACACACACACACACACACACACACACACACACACACACACACACACACACACACACACACACACACACACACACTGACACTTGAATGATGCAAAACAGCAAAACTAAATGTACCACAAGCATTTTAACACCTGCAACAATAAAAACCAGGAAAAATATAAGTTTAAAGACGATAATCAGTTAAACTATTTGATTTCTTTATTATGTTCTGACTATTCTAAAATTTGACCCATCCTTCCTAAATTATTTAGCTTAGTTTGGCTTGGAAAATTCTTCAAATCAGCAGAGGGGGGAGAACATAATGAGGTGTAGTGATACATCAGTTAATTTACATTTCGTATATGTTTCCAGTGGGATATTATTGAGCTTATATAGTGTCTTCACTGTTGTAAACATTACCGCTGCTGCTCTGGAAACTATACTTAGTTGTAATCAATGTGACGGCGCTCGCTGTCCCCACAAAGGCTCCTCTGAGGGCAAACACTGTCCACACTAATGGGGGGTTAATCAAATATCTGGCAACCCTGTACTCACTAACAGCCGCTGAGACCAGAAGTTATTGATCTGCTCTTTTCAATACTTGTAATTAACTGACCGCTAAAACGACCATAAAGTTGACGGACTATCAGAGCCGCTAATTGAACCGCGTGTCGACGGCAGCAATAATATTGAAAGGAACAAGATTTCTTACAGGTTTTTATGGTCAAAACTTTTAACTGTGACTCCAACTCAACTCACTTTACTCCCGTTAATCAGCCGAGTCTCTCCCATCAATCTCCCTCTCTCTCACCCCCACTTCCTCCCTCTCTCTCCCCCTCCCTATCTGTCTCTCTCCAGTCAGCCAGAGACAGACGCAGGGCTCTTCATAGCAGATAAAGCCGCTAATTTCATTAATTATGAACCAATATGTTACAGTGTATGTGTGCGTGTTTGCGTCTGGAGCAGAGGGGGGGTTTGAGGGTCCCTTAAACTGGCATCTGGTCGACTCTGGCATCCAGGGAACAAGGGAATAGAGAGGAGGAAGGGAGAGAAGGCAGCAGAAGGAAAATTAGAGATGAAGGACATTGCTGAATTATTTCTTTACTTCTTAGACATATTTTTATTTCATTTGATCTTTTATTGGACTTTTTTTTTTACCTTCTTGTATTTATTTAAATATTGAATTTATATTTTTATACTATAAAGATATATCTTTATCTTAATAGCCTTCATTTTATTTTAACCTCAGGTTATCATTTTACAATTATGCTTTAATTTAATTTAATTCTATAGCAACTGTCACTCTCCCCAGCCCCCCTTTGTCAAATGCCTCTTTTGGACTTCTGTGTTTACTTCTGTAACATAGTGACATCACTATGTAACACTTGTGCTTCTATTGGCTAGTGCTCCTACACATTGTACTTGATAGGCTAAGGGGTGGGACGTCTCTAAGCTGGTTGACTAATCACAACAGATCCAGTCAGCTAACCAATCAGAGAACACTGGGCTCTGGTTTCAGACAGAGGGTGAAAAAAGGTGCTGCAGCACAGGCAGTATGAGAAAAATAAAGAGACACTACATACTGATATACACCTGAACATCATTAGGAGAGGACTCTTTAAAGTAGAGACACTACATACTGATATACACCTGAACATCAGCAGGAGAGGACTCTTTAAAGTAGAGACACAACATACTGATATACACCTGAACATCAGCAGGAGAGGACTCTTTAAAGTAGAGACGCTACATACTGATATACACCTGAACATCAGCAGGAGAGGACTCTTTAAAGTAGAGACGCTACATACTGATATACACCTGAACATCAGCAGGAGAGGACTCTTTAAAGTAGAGACTCTACATACTGATATACACCTGAACATCAGCAGGAGAGGACTCTTTAAAGTAGAGACTCTACATACTGATATACACCTGAACATCAGCAGGAGAGGACTCTTTAAAGTAGAGACACTACATACTGATATACACCTGAACATCAGCAGGAGAGGACTCTTTAAAGTAGAGACTCTACATACTGATATCAACCTGAACATCAGCAGGAGAGGACTCTTTAAAGTAGAGACACTACATACTGATATACACCTGAACATCAGCAGGAGAGGACTCTTTAAAGTAGAGACACTACATACTGATATACACCTGAACATCAGCAGGAGAGGACTCTTTAAAGTAGAGACTCTACATACTGATATACACCTGAACATCAGCAGGAGAGGACTCTTTAAAGTAGAGACACTACATACTGATATACACCTGAACATCAGCAGGAGAGGACTCTTTAAAGTAGAGACTCTACATACTGATGTCTGAACATCAGCAGGAGAGGACTCTTTAAAGTAGAGACGACTACATACTGATATACACCTGAACATCAGCAGGAGAGGACTCTTTAAAGTAGAGACGTTAATTCAGATATGGATCTGAAAATGAGCATTGCAAGACCCTTTAAGCTAAACCAAACCCGTAGTGACTCTTCAATCATCAGAGCCCCCACACACTCCACTGCAGGGTCACTAAATACTCGTACAGTGGTAACTTCCTGAGTCGCTTTCTAAACGTTCGTGTCTGTGCCCGAGCTTGTGTCCCTAACAGGTGTGTCCCTCACGCTACACTGCCTCCTGCCTCTTAGCTCCGTCTTTCCCCCGCAAACACACACTCAAGCACAAACTCACACAAACACAACAGCCTAATCAGTCGCGCTTCACGTCCAAAAGATGGCACCGTGTGAGCCGGATAAATAGCGGAGGCGCATGTGTCATTGGTATTAATAGTAATTGTGTGTGTAAACTGTTTCACATCAGCCCACTCTATTTCAACAGCTGCCCTGCAAATACGGCAGCTGATGACTCCTCTGTGTGTGTGTGTGTGTGTGTGTGTGTGTGTGTGTGTGTGTGTGTGTGTGTGTGTGTGTGTGTGTGTGTGTGTGTGTGTGTGTGTGTGTGTGTGTGTGTGTGTGTGTCTCGGACAAAAAAAAGGGCCTCCATAAGCACATCCTCACTGTTACAAAGGTGTCTGGATTCATGTGACACATGTGTGTTTTATTTGACAAGGGTGACCAAGTGCACATCTATCGGAGGATTACCGCCATTTCATTGGTTGATAAATAGCAGTTTAACAGTCCGGATGTTGGAGCGGAGCGGCGGTATTGGGTGGGTGTTGTTGTGTGGGCCGGGTCGTTAAATTGTACTCATAAGCCAGCAGTTAAATGTTGGTTAATGATGCGCCCAGAAACACAGAGAGACAGACAGCACAGCGACCTTTGGACCCTGCAGTGTCCTCAGGATAATCCCCGTCATAAATATCTGCCCATTCACTCTGCACGTACACACATCCTATAAACACTCACACACACATTGGGTTTGGTCCCTATGTGGTCCATGAGGGTCAGTGGTGGTTGTGAGGAGGGTTGCACAATTAATAAAATGTTATGAAGTTGCAGGAAGGACAATAACTTAACGTTTTTTTAAAAAGTATTGTGGAGCTTCTGTCATTTAGTAATCTACAGATTTAAATAAAGATAGGTTTGGATAAAACCTCTGAAATGATTGCACCATGGTCATATTAACATGTTTTTCAATGACAATAATAATGCAACAACCATCAAAACGTTCATATCCTGAACACAAATCTGTTTAATTAGGACTACAAGATAGAAAAAAACCTAATTGTGATTAAACATGTTAAAATGATCATGGAGGTACTGAAGAGGATCTGTACCAAACACATGTCTTATCTGCAGGATACCGATTGTAGGACGAAAATGCAACAAATACTTACGATATTTTCACATATTTTGCCTTTACTCACTGAGATTTGGATATCGCTTCCGATAAAGTGGCGATGATTGATTTAATTGGTCCTATTCGACATTACGCAATAGCACATTGCAACCATATAGCAATTTTGAGAAACGCAACCATTCCATGAAAGTTTTGCTTTTCTATAAAGCTGCAAAAGGTCTATCGTGTTTTATTTTATCTGCCTTGAAGGACCTTTTGCCTCAACACATCGCAACATGGCAATCAAATTTCAGTTTTGATAAAATTGCGATTGATTGTGCAACCTAAGCCCAAATGACCGCAAACAAGCCACCAACGCTTTGCTTTTTTATAAAGCTGCAAAAGGTTTATCATGTTAAGCTTTATTTTATTTGCCTTTAAGGACCTTATGCATAAGCTAAACGCAACCTCTAAACTTTGCGTGCACACACAGTCCAAACAAATAGTCGCAATTTGTAATTCATTCCAAATCGTGCAACCGTAGTTGTTACACTTGCTGCACACACACACACACACACACACACACACACACACCACCGCCGCCCTGGCCACAGACGCCTAGCCGTGCCTCATGATTAGCATTGCCTGCTCCGTGCTTTTGTTTTTTGCTTTGTTTGTTTGCCACTGTGCAGAAATATTTCCGTGGAATCTAGCGTGATTGCAGCATCGGTCAGCGACACCCATCCATTAAAGCCGAGCGCAGCCTTGTATTTAGACGGCCTCCGCGGCGGCTATATTTATCAGCGCATGCCTACCAGGGGCCACTTTACTGCCGAGCTTCCCCACACATTCCTGCAGACATCACCATGCGCAGCTAAAACCGGCCTGAAGATGCACAAGTCCACAAATCAGTGTGTGTGTGTGTGTGTGTGTGTGTGTGTGTGTGTGTGTGTGTGTGTGTGTGTGTGTGTGTCATTGCATGAGTGGAACTACATTTATTTGGGGTTGAGTATGGGTCTGAGGTTCTTAACTTGAGTATTTCACTTCTACCTTCCTACATTTTGGTGGAGGGTATTGTACTTCATAGATCAACAACTACATTTCCAACTTTGTCTTTCAGTATTGTCAACGGTTGATACGTATTTGTAGTAATTTTGAGGTCTGTATTACTTGTTGGACAAAAGAAACATGTCACTTTGGGTATTTTCACTATTTGCAGATTTGATACAAAGCAAACAAACAGAGAAGATGATCAGTAGATTAATCCATAATGAAAATATCATTAAACGTTTAAACAGAGCTTCACCTCAACCACCAACAACTGTTTACTTTTGGAACATTCCCTGATTATGCTACCATAATCTTACCAATGCAGCACTTTTACTTGAAACAGAGTATTTTTACTGCGTGGTTTTAGTACTTTTACTGCTTCTTTTTTTTACAGTTTTGGTTGCTAAAGAGCGTCTGTGTTCCTGCATTGCTTCATTGCCCTGCACACACTCCTGTTTGCCATGTAAGCAGGCGCTGATTCCCTAAATAACGCAGGGTTTAGAGCAGGGAATAGTCCTGGATGTGTGAGGGCCTCAAACCAAAATGCAGATTTCCCCCTGTAAAATGTTAAAGAGATGCTAGAAAACAATCTCTCTGTTGGTCAGAAAGGGTTTACTGAGTCCAGAAGTATGGAGGTGGGGTCAGATGTCTGGCTCAGACGGCAGAGACAGCTTACGGAGAGTAAATAGGGGATGGATGTCCGGTGGGTCTGCCGGGGGACGAGTGGCAGGCAGCAGGCTGACACTGAGACTGAGATTTCTGATCCTTTCTTTCACTCTCCTTTTTTCTGGAGAGGAAGTAAAGAACCGGAGCTCTGGATCTATTTGTTGTTGAGGTACAAAATATGACTCAGCAGCTTTAAGACACTATTATTTCCGCTTCGCTCTGATGCAGGATTTACACCTGAAAGTGGGCGGGGCTTAATATTAGCCGGAAGTCACGTTAGCGCCTCATGCTATATTTTCAATATTCAAATTTCACGATACAAAACTTCAGGAAAAAGGGAAAAATGTCCAGTTTCTCTAAGTCTAAGGTGATGTCTGTCAAAAATAAATGCGTTTATTTGCCTTGCTAAACATCGCAGGTCCTGCCATGTGTCTGTTTTGCACCCATCACACACTGATGCTAAAGCGGTGTATCGTGCAGCTCCTGTATTCAAATGTCTAAGAATGCATTTTTCTGCTTTTGTGTGAAGGTGAGTTTCTCTGCAGCTGTTCACATGCATGTCTCCATGTGTGTGCATGAAAACCCAAGTTTGCGTGTGTGTGTGTGTGTGTGTGTGTGTGTGTGTGTGTGGCAACATGTTGGGACTTTTTATAAAATAACAAGACGGTCAGAGAGGGAGGGGGCGAGAGAAGAGGTGAATCGAGCAAATCATCACTTAAAAACGCACTCATTATGTGCAGTCATGAATAATTTTGTACCAAAACACTAATTTTGCATTAGACCGACAGTACGCTGAAGAGTATTCAAACACTCGGGGGGATTTTTCTCTCTCCACCTCACTGTGTTTTTCCCCATTCAGCGAGGCTCTCCTGGCGCTGTGTGAATATAGGTCATCTACGCAGAGGGCCCGCTGGTGGCAGTAAGGACGGAGCTGCAGGTCTCCAGGCGTACCAAGGGAGGGCCCTGTGCAGTGGCTCTGCTTGTATGTGTACACACACACACACACACACACACACACACACACACACACACACACACACACACACACACACACACACACACACACACACACACACACACACACACACACACACACACACACACACACACACACACACACACACACACACACACACACACACACACACACACACACACACACACACACACAGCTATTAATACAGCCACAGCCATTTTAATATTTAATTGCGTTGATGGACTGCATCTGTGCTGCTCTGTGATGCAAACATTATTATACATACTAAGTGGCTTAATTGTAATTAGAGCTGAAAATTTAATTAAACTCAACAATAAAGGAGATCGCAGCATTCCCCCCCCCCCCCCCCCTCCTCGCAGACCCTTTCTTCCCCCTCGCTGCGTTTTAACTCCTGCCGTGCTGCAGCGCTGCTCGGGTCCAGATGCTCCGCTCGCTCCGCTGCTCCCATTACACACCCAGAGCCAAAGTGATAGATACAACCATTTTTTTGTATCTGATGCTCTAAATATTTTAGATCAAATAATAAAGCTGAAGTAGAAAAAACATGCCCCTAAAACGTGGCTCAATGCTTTGTCCTTGAGAAACACGAGGAAGAGTCGCCGTGAAACTTAGAGCAGCTTCATGACCTCTTAAAGTCAGATGAGAAGGTCAATATCACTCACACATGCATTTCAGATTAAATCGTGAATTTAAGAGGTGCTACTTTACCTTAAGAGCTGTTCCCCTTCTTTCTTTATGCTAAGCTAAGACTCTCCTTGCTGTAGCTTCATATTCAATTGGCAGAAACGAGAGCGTTTCATCGATTAGAGCTGCAGATATAAGATTGATGGAAAGATAATCTGCTAACTACTATGATAATAGATCAATCATTTAAGTATTTTTCATGTAATTAATGGCAGGAAATGCTACGTTGAGCATCTCAAATATGATGATTTGCTGCTTTTCTTTGTATTAAATCCATTAAAGTGAATATCTTTTGGATTGAGACTAATACAGCAACACATTTACAGACTTCACCTTGGACTTTGAGGAACAGAGATGGACATTTTTCACTATTTTCTGACACTTTGACATAAAGTCACTCGATTAGTCAATAAGGACAATAAGTATTAGTTGGTTTGCTAGTTTATATCTTTCATCTACCCATGGCAACAAAAAGTGCAAGGGTATTCAGCAAAATGTAGAACCGTATCTTTAAATCAAAAGCTAAGTAGGATTGCATTTCCTCAACACAGGCCACTTGTTTCCATGAGTTATTAACCAGAGTAAGTTTCAAGTTTCAGACTTATAGTGGCCTGAAATGTCAAAACTATCCATATTTGACCCCCAAAACACTTTAAAGATAACTTTGTGTTGCAGATGTATTCATTTTCAGATGTCTTATTAAGCTAAAGCTGCACAATTATGTAGAATTCTATTGAAATCACAATTTGGACTAGTGCAATAACAAATCACTTATCACAAACTTATTTCTTGAATGCAAAATATGGGAAAATATCTCAATAATTATGGAGCTGCAAAGAAGTACTGGCCTCCAAATCCCATAATAAAGACTTCGTAAATCCTATTTGTTTGGTACAGATCCTCCTAAAATAATCACTCATTGATCCCTTTAATATATCTTTCGATGATAACATGAGTAAGCTTTAAAAAATGAGTCAAAATAATAACATTTCGTCCAAATTCTGCAGCCCTTAGTGTTCATCTCATTTATTTTGGGACGATTCAGAGGGTCTTGACACTCCAGATTAGGAACTCCTGATCTAAGTTCACCATCCAACACTTTTCAGACATTCTCCCAGTCAATACATCACCATAACCCAGACTTCAAACTCAGCACACACACAGAGCATGCATGCAGCAGTGGCCGTCTGGCTGTGTGTGTATTATTCATCAAGACCGAGGGGTGTCGTAGTGTGTGAGGTGTGTGTGTGGAGTGTTTGCAGGCCTGGTGTGTAAACAGCTGTGTGTTGCATGACATGCTTTTGCACTCTGGGCTCTGCGTTCACCGGGTCTGAGGGTGCTGATCAGACCGGAGAGGAGGCGACAGGACAGACAAACAACAACAAGCACCACCACCACGAGCCTGGACCTGACACACACACACACACACACACACACACACACACACACACACACACACAGACACACACACACTTAAATTGTCACATAAATTGTCAGACCCTCACATGTGGATAAATAAGAAACACAGACACACACACACACACACACTCGCTGAGGCCCGGGTAACAAATCAACAGAGCTGTACAGTAATACATGAATAAATGAGCAGACCTCCCTCTGTCATGTTTCCTGTTCCAGGTTACTCCTCCGCTGGCTCCGTGTCTGGAGATAATAGTCGGGTGGAGACCGGCGGATATTTTCTCCATAAACGAAGAACAAAGACACACTGATGATTTCACGAGCACCAAATAATGTGGTGTCTATCAACAAGGTGACAGGGTGTCAGTGTAAATCAAACAGAGAATTCACAACGCCCAATATCTTGGATTGTTCTCATTTTTATTCCGTCTTTTTAGCCTTTTTTAATGTAAGGAAGAATCGAGGAGAAGGCCTGATGTGTGGGGTAACCTTTATGGGTGCAGATGCACTTGTGTGACAGCATTTCCCACAATTTGATGTATTTTTACAGACCAAACAATCAGTCAATCAACATTCAACATTAAATATAGTTCATTTCTAGTAAAATGAGGCTTCTTAAGTTATAGTATAACAGTCACTGGGGACATTTGCATCAAGTACTTTTACATACATACAAAAGTACAATCCCTTTATAAAGCTTACATAATTTAACATTTTATACAGGGGTTTTACTTGTGACGGGTATTTTTACAGGTTGGTTTTAGTACCTTTTATTAGGTAACGGATGAAAAATACTTCCTCCATCTCTGATAATGTTTAACTGCTAGTAAAAACTACTAAAACGTACCTTAGGGGGCCATTTCACGATCATCAGGTACATATTTGAATTTAGAGCCTCTACTGGGACATGTCTCTATGCTTTAATGTTCATAAAGCTCTGTTCGACCTCTGTCTGAAACCAGAGCCCAGTCTGCTGTCCGGCTCTGTTGTGATTGGACAACTGCTTAGAGATGTCCCGCCCCTTAGCCTATCACTTCTCTCCACCAACTCTGGAGGGAACACAGGGATTTCAGCTTTTGCAGACTGTGTGTGTCTGTGTGTGTGTCTCAAATATTCAGGCCATTTGCACAGCAGGTACAAAAATGACTGCAATTAGGCCAAGCAGGCAATCAGCATGGACACCATGGAGCAGCGAGGACCCCTGAGTGGGCGCGCCTCTTTAAATGAAGGTCAGCTCATCACACTTAGCTTCTTCTGGACTAAACTTACAGGACTTTCCAACAAACTGCACTCAGAGTCATGCAGAGAGCCCCGCTGCGTCCACATCGTATGTAATAATTCAAATACTTAAGAGGGAGGAAGTGGAGGGAAGATGAAAGTTAAACTGAGAAACAGAATCAAGACTGAGGAGGAGGAACGGAGGAGTAGGAGGAGGAGGAGGAGGAGGAACAGGAGGAGGAGGAGGGCGGTGTTTGGAAGAAAAAGGTTCAAATCGATGTGGGGTCTAATGTCTTCAGAGCCCACTCTGTTTAAAGAGCATTCAGCAGGCCTGATGATATCCAGACTTTTGGAAACGATCGAATGAAAAGCTTACACAAACTGCTGCTAATGCTGTTGTGCTGTGCAAGGAATGGTCAAAAGACAGCAACAAAACAAGCCCTTTTTAAGGCACTGACTTGAAAATACTCAATTTCTACCTACTTATAAAAAGTGGAATTAACCCTCCATGCATTAAAACCTCAAATTCTAAATCACGTTTTGTATTATTGCTACAGACAAGTCTTGATTGATTGCTGAGTGTAGATTTAGTAATTAAACCCACCTCCGATGATATAGGTGTGCAAATGAATGCACCGGTATTGAATGGCAGCACGGATACTTAGCTATCACCCTTAAAGGTTGACTGCAAAACCAATTAATGTACACCATTATTTCTGGATCAACATAAACATTGAGGAGAAACTTAGTGCTGATAGGCTTTGGGACAGGAGCGAGTTCAAATATTTGAATTATGAATTTATTTATATGCAAATGACAACGATATGACGCTCATTACAGTTTCACTGCAACGCTATGCTGTGCACAATGTCAGGTCTTTGCACTGAGTTGGAAGAAATTGCATCTTGCATTCAAAACAATTCTAAGTTATAGACATTACATTCAGATGTTTAAAGCAGATTACGTTTTGCAAGTTGAATAAGAGCTGGTATTTTCATTTGAAAGGCCTTTTTGTTTCTTAACTGGTCATGGTAAGTGAGAAAAATAGTGTCCATCCCTATAATACATGATCATAAAGGAGGACGTAGAGGTTAAGTACAAATGATTTTTGGGAGGACTCCCTTTACATTATTCAACTACAAGCTGCAAACCAGAGAGCAGATTTGAACAGAAAAATATATAACATTAATGGAAGAACTGTGGCTCCAAACATCATCCTGTTGAGTGAAGACATAGTAAGTAATAATAAAGTAAAATAAACATCCAGTGAACTCTCGTTGAAGCTCAGTAATCCGAATGGATCCAGGAAGTAGCTTTCAGCATCATTAGCTAATTGAATCCAGTATTGATTCCATATCAGTAATAAGTGATATATGGAGCTCATATTAGTTATATTAGGTTAAATAGGCAGCCATAAGGTCATGGGCTCGGGACATTTCATATTCAGTCATAAATTGATCTGCCATGTTTTATTAGAGTGGTGTGTAGCAGCGGCTGTGGAGACGTATTAAAAGCACAGCGAGGTGATGCAGTGCAGCAGGAAGTGGAGGCATTTTTACAACAAACAGAGATATGTTACCAGCTTTTCAGATTTGTCATGCTGATTTATGGAGGCAAGTTTAATATTTTTTGTAAACACAGGTCACAAATTACTTTACGGCCTTATAAAACTATTTGAACTGTGATGAACAGGAACAACTGGGACAAAATCATGTGTTTAATAGTTCAACATTACTTAAAAGTGGAAGCATACTTTGACTGGTTAGGAGCAATATGACTATTAAGTGTCCAACATGCGATGCTGACGTGAAGTCATGTGACCGTGCTGTAGTTCCTTTATAGCCCAACATTAGCCGCCTTTAGCTTAGCGGTGGTGACGTGAAGTCATGTGACCGTGCTGTAGTTCCTTTATAGCCCAACATTAGCCGCCTTTAGCTTAGCGGTGGTGACGTGAAGTCATGTGACCGTGCTGTAGTTCCTTTATAGCCCAACATTAGCCGCCTTTAGCTTAGCGGTGGAGACGTGAAGTCATGTGATCGTGCTGTAGTTCCTTTATAGCCCAACATTAGCCTCCTTTAGCTTAGCGGTGGTGACGTGAAGTCATGTGAGCGTGCTGTAGTTCCTTTATAGCCCATCATTAGCCGCCTTTAGCTTAGCGGTGGAGACGTGAAGTCATGTGACCGTGCTGTAGTTCCTTTATAGCCCAACATTAGCCGCCTTTAGCTTAGCGGTGGTGACGTGAAGTCATGTGACCGTGCTGTAGTTCCTTTATAGCCCAACATTAGCCGCCTTTAGCTTAGCGGTGGTGAGGTGAAGTCATGACCGTGGAGGGAACGCTTGTAATGGTAACTTCTAGGTGGGCCTCAAAATGCAAGAGCAAGAATTTTGTCAATTGCTACTGCAAAACATTGGCAATTTGGGGAAATAATCAGCAGATCAACTGATATTTAAAATAATCATCACATTGCTTTCTTTCTACCATAATCAGGGACCTGCAAGATCTGCTGAGCCATTACAATTTAGCGATGACACAGGTTGTTATGAAGAATAAGCAGTTGGCAGATTATATAATATCAACTTTATTAGTGGAGGATGACACAAGAAAATTCCCATAAAAAATTACCGGCTGATACCCTTCTTGTAATTTAAATTTTTTATTGTCTCTTCAAGGTTAAGAGTGCATATTAACCAGCGGGGCGATGTGTTTTACGACAGGTGAGTGTGATGTATTGGCAGAGGACGTTGTAGTTAATGACAGCGCTGTTTTATGGCTGGTGTCAATGCAGTGTCAAACACACACTTTAACCCCTGATGGTGTGACACAAACACTGGTGACACTGTGTGTGTGTGTGGGCTACATCGCTGTGCATGTGCGCCCGTAATGTCCGACGCTGCGCCTTAATCAACACAGCTCAATGTAATTTGACCATTTGTAAGCATTACCGCATTAGCGAGCCCAATTATCTGCCATCCTCAACGCTGATATGAACAAATGCTGTATCCATAACGCGGATTTAATAGACGTTACGCCGGGTTGATGTATCACGCGGCTAATTTCGTGATTACATTTTCAGTGGCCAGACCTTTTCCTGTCTGCTAATTGCAGCAGGTTAAGTAGCAAGCAAGGCAATACCAATCTATCGGGTCATTTTCCAAACACAGGTCTGTTTCTCTGTGTGTTCTGGCCCCCATCAATCAATCCCTGCGTGCGTGTGTGTGTGTGTTTGTGTGTGTTTGTATCCATCCTCTGTGAACTCTCGCCTCGTCCTATTGATGGCTCTCATATGACCAGCGTCTACAAAGCATCATCTCCATTAAAAAAATGAAATACACGTTCAGCAGCATTTTTTTCTTTTACAGCTCCAGTAAAAAATAAAAGTGTTTTACAGCGTTATTGTTTTCAGCCAGGGGGGTAATGATCGAGAAGAGGAGGTATTTTATGAGGATCTTCTTTATGGAGAATCTGGTGGTTATAGATATAATAAAAAAGGAGTGATTCTCACGCTATCTCCTGACCTCACCTGGCCCGGGGGTTAAAAATGAGATTTATTAGAAAGCTTGATTGAAACTTTAGGGACAAACTTTTCATTTTCATTATTGATGTTTATCTACCATAATTTATATTAGAATTGTGCAAAAAGGGAGAGGTTAACTTTGAAAAGGACACCGTTAGGAGCAATATTAAAGGTGTATATATCTATAAGAGCTCAAATAATTAATAAAAATGTCAATTAATCAGAAAATATTTTGATGATCCACTTTTTTTCACGCAAAACTGGCTTCAAAGTCTTAAAGGTTTTCTCAAATTCTTAATTAAATGAACATTTTCACGCTATAATATTCTTTTTTGTACCAGAAAATGCATCCTAATGGGCTATTTTTCACTGCTTTTAATTGGAAACATAACTTTTATCAATCACCCACTCCATTATTTGAGCTATGAAGGATTACAATCTGCTTCTAATAGAACTTTTTAAATCAATTCCCACTAACTAAGGATAAGATTCACATATTTCTTTGCGTGCAAACTTCTCCGGCTCCTCTCTCAGGTATCTATTACAGAAGATGAGCTCCATTTTCTCGGCAGCGTGTCAATAAGTGAGGAGTTTCAAAAGGAATAAAGAAGCCTCTAATGCGTCCATTAATGCCTGTATGTATATTTTACAAATATTATGCAGTATTAATAATAACCTCGGTTCATAAATGGCTCAGAATCTGCATCAATTAGTGACAAGCATCAACGAGCAGAAGTCAAATTCAAAGGGAATTGCATTAATCGCTATTATTTAATTCATAATCATTTAAAATGTAGAAACCAATAGATGATGAGTGTCTATCATTAGCCAGAAACACTTCATATAATATGAGTTAAGAGGTACTTCTCTCTGCAGCTCATCATTGATTTTAAAATACTTCCAGACATTCAGCCTCTCATTAAAGCATCTGTTGCTCTCAGCGCAGACAACTCCCCATCTCTGTTATTTTAACGGTCCAAAATAAAGTTATTATCATAAAAGATTAAGTGCAAAACTTTCCAAACATAAGGCAATTTAAGGTGCTGAATGAACTGAGCACGCGGACTTTAATAGGAACAGATAAGGAATGACTAAGAGTGCAAATAAAAAGCCCTGAAATATGTTATTCAAAAAGGTTTGATTAAGTTTCAAAGTGGACAGACTTTTAAGTAGTTTGGTAATTGAAATGAGATAAAATCACCATATCTTGTGTTTAGAGATTGTTCATAATGCAAAAGCAAATGTTATGAATAGTGAACAATATTTCTGAATAACACCAATAGAGTGAGGAATGCCTTCTAGTCAACAAACCTTTGTTTGTCTTTTTAAATAAAGTTTTCTGAGATAAAATCACTGTTTTTTTGTAAATTATATCAAATGCTTTACCCCTTTTTTCCCCTCAGTGCAAGTTGCATCATTTGCAGCCTGGATGCAAAATTACAAATGATTCAATGAAAGTGTTAATAATTGTGTTAGCAGTCTCCAGTGAATCACGTCCTGTGTCCCCACTCCTAAAGAGCCTTTTCTCCTCAGTCTGACCGCCGTGTGATTTACAGTTTCTCCAGCAGGATGTAAAAGTGGTCGGGGAGTTTCTGTCCGAGAATGAAAGAGATGAAGGTTGAAGACGTGAGGGCTCCCCTGTCAGTCTGGGTGTGAGCAGCGCTGTGGTTCCCCCCCCCTCCCCTCCTCCCCCACTCCCCCTACATGTTGTTGTCCAGTGTGTTTACGGTCTGACTGGCCCGGACCAAAGGCGCCTCTGTGGGACAGATCTGGTTCCTGCCCCCCCCCCCCCCTCTCTGACCACAGACCAGACCGGCCTGCCTCAGCCGCAGGACTGACCAGAGCCTGTCAGCCTGAACCCTGGGAAAACTGTCCCGTTGAGCCCTGACTTTAAGTACAATTTGGAGGAACTTTACTCGAGTACTTCCATTTCAAAACTACTTCCATTCCACTACAATGTTTGGGTAAATACTGCAGCTATACCTCAACATCTTGCAGGTTCACATAATAAATTAAAAATAGCTAATTATTGATGTTTATGACACCTGACGATATAGAAAGTAATTACAATTTTCTTGATCTTTACTAGATGCAAACAAGATGTTGTACATAATTATGTTTCACTACTTCAAATAATTGATATCATTTATTCTATTCAGAAGAGGGTGATTCTGGGCAATGAGTACTTCAGGTTTTGTTACTTTTTGTAAATGCTAATACTTGAATTTCAATCCTGTGAAAGTGTGTTCCTACAATGTGATACTGTGTATTACCAATTCTAGTAAAAGATCCAATAGAAAAAAGGCCGGTCTTAAGAATCGAAGTGTTGTTTTTCTGAGCAAAAGCCCAAATGAAAATATATCTAATTTACAATAATAAAATATATTAAACAGCAAAACTTCCCAAAACAAAACTAACAATACTTTCCTTCAAACATACTACACACACTCTAATTCATATCCACTTGTGCACACACCACGCATACTGTACATACCCCCCACTGATTCTAAATATACAAAGTGAGATCTCACTGGAGGTGAGTGGATGTAATATCCAGCACAGGAAAAGTGAAATGCGTTTTCAGTCAACTTTCAGGTACTTTACTCCAGAGTCTAAACTTCCTCCTCCACTGGCAGCGTCCCAGCAGCACCACACACACTGAGGATAATACGACAGCTCTCACACACTTGGTTTCATGAAATAGGGCTAAATACGTTTAGATTTTGTACATGTTATTAAGGCTGTTCCTTAAAGGCTTTGTAGTAACTTGATATCATTTTCTAAACTTGGTTGTTTTATTTTCTTAGTCTACACATTCGTCATACTCACATTTCTGAGGATGTTAATTAAGTATTTCATGGTGTAAATACTATGGGGAGCCACCAATAATCAAACTAATATTGTCGTAATATTGATAGCAGGACAAAATTATTTATAAATTAGATTTATTTTCCATTTTTTGTAACTTTAAAGTTGTTTTAAGTTAATAATTAGTTCCATTATTCATGTATTTATCAGCTCATAGTGTCAGAATTATATCAATACAATACATTTCCACTTAAATTAAATACTGCTGTAAATGATTATCACTGACCCCTAAGCAGAGACAAATTTTAGGGTCAAATTTAGCTGATTTTCAACTAAAAATCACACATTTGAAAGACTTCTCTAACTAAAGTGATGAAGCAATAAACGTGAAGCTCGTGAAATCTTTCGTCGCCTCTCAAAATAAGGACGTGGTGTGTCTGTTAAAGTCAGTCGTGCTCTGCAGGCCACCGTGACAAACCCTCACGCTCGCTCCTCTGCAGATAAACCCCCCTAGAACACATATTTTAACGCAGGCGGGTTATCATAAAACATTTGGCGCAGCAGAGCGGCCGTCCTATACTTAGCGGGGTAATGAGCGGTGCCGCTCTACACGGACATGTATTCTGATTAGACTGTCATTTGGAGGCATGTCTGCGGCCGCCACAAGGCCACCAGATACAGTTCTCATGGAAAACAACAGGATAACAGAGAAAAACATGCATGATGGGAAATGTGCTCACTGTCACTCACTTTCTCTCTCTCACACACTCAGGAATCGTACATTTGTTTCGGGCTGAGCATGCGGAGCTGTTGAGAGACGATTCACAGCACACCTCAGCGTGATTAAAGTGAGGGGTGAGGAGGGTAGGGGGGTACAAAGTAGAAGAATAAAGGTGAGGTCAATCATGCTTTTCCAGACCTCTACTGCCCCCTGTTGGCCAGTGAGGGGACTCTTCACCTCAGGCTTTATACATGTGAAGGTTTCTGCCCTTATGATGCAAAATGTGGAAAAGATAACTAGTTGCAATGGCAATATGGTTCATGATATTGGAGGGACTGATCATTGCTGCATCCTTATTGACATCATCCTTGATAGATATATTTAAATCGATCATGCTCTGCCTTTTATTCACTAAATATACAGCTCTGGAAAAGATTAAGTGACCACGGCAAATGTTTCTTAAATCTTTACCTCCACGTATATGGCAGCCATTCCAGTGTCTGTTGAATTTCAACACAGAGAAAAATAGTCAGTAGTTTATAGAATACAATTTTAAAAAAAAAAAATGTTAACTCAAGGACATACCTATAAATAATAAAACAGCTGAAGAGGTCTCCATTTTTTTCATGGCTGTATATGTTTTGTAAAGTCTGCAGAATGCAATTTGTAGTCCCGGATAAACCTGTAGCGCCACAATACTGCATTACTTTATATAAAATGCCCTTTTTAATACAGCCTTTTAGCCTTTAACAATTATTGCTTTGATTGTTGTGCGGCTCTCGAATGTTCAAGTGCACTCAAATTAGGGTTGCACAATTAACGGAAGCGTTATCAAAAGTGCAATAAGGACAATATGTGTGAATGAAGTATTGTGGGGGAAATCCCAGCCTATAAATCTAATTCTACAGACCTAACAAGAATTAAATTCAGGCTGAAGATTTTTCTTGTTTTTTTTTAACTGTCTTCTGATACTTAAAAAAAGAACTTTACTCTGTTGGCTGTTTGATGACTGTATTCAAACAGTTTTTACTGCTTAAAGGTTTTTGTGTGAAGCACATTGTGTTGTATAAATACACTCAACAAAACATATTTGTTTGGTACAGATCCAGAAAAATCTAACCATGATCATTTTAATATACTTTTCAATGATAATAAAAACCATGATGTAAAATTAAGATGAATCCTTCTTATATCACGATCAATATAAACTCTGAACCTATAATACTTTATAATAATCGATTTAGATGTATCTGCATTTGCAAAGTAACTTGTAACTTTAGCTATTCAAATTCTAGTTTTAAAAAAAGTAGTAAAATGTTTTTCGAAATATAATTACATTTGAATAATCAAAGACTCTTGATTTGACTTAATGTATGAGTAGAAAAGTCCAGTGAAAATTGACTGGAGGGGATCTTGAGTCAAGTTAGTAAGTCTAGTTGTATGAATAGATTTAACTACATTCTCTGTCTGGTATGGAATCTTAAAAAACTACCAAAAATATTCAATCAAAATCTGTTGAAATGATCGCTATTATCTATTTTTCTGAAACTGTAATCTTTTCTAACTCGAAACCTTTGGCGCTTTCTCTTCAAAACCCCCCCCCCCCCGTCTCCCGTCTCCACAGAACTGGAGACAGGGTTTATTTGATTGCTGGTCCAAATATGTGGTGTGACTTTGGGAAAACAAAGGCTGTATTACAGAGCACAACAGTCCATAAAAGCGTCCACACAGGCAGCTCCGGTTACAGCCAACCTGTTATTCAAGCTCCTCCGCTGTAAACACACTTTCATCTCGTCCTCCATCTGAGTCCTGCGAAGAGGTGTTCCTCAGAGGATATCACATGAACACACACACACAATGAGAATCAGCTCTGGGTGAGGACCTGTACGCAAATATATACACTGGCAGGAATGCAAACTGAAGCTGCAGTCACAAGAGACAGAACGTAGACCAGAGGAACAAACGTGAAGTAAAAGTCAGATTCCTCCTAAAATGAGGGTACAATTTGTTTTATCTAGAAGAATAAATCAATAGTAATTCCTTTCATCAAGATGTGCTTTAGACATACGTCAAATTAAACTGCGATGGCATAACGTTGATAGAAAATCTGGCTTTTTTAGCAGAAATGTTATGCATTAATTGTATGAATATTAAGAGTTTGAGGCGAGAATTTACTCAAGTTCTGTATTAATACTACGTTATGGTATCTATGTATATGAACTGTTCCATGTTCAGCTCAACAGATGACTGAAATTTAGATTTTACATAAAGAAAACAAACATTTAAACGGGAAACACAAGGACACGTTAATGGAAATGAATATCTACACTAATATAATTACTATAATTTAAAAACCTTTTCTTTCTTTTTCTTTTGAAATTACAGATATTTAAATGATCAAATATTCTGGAACTAATGAAGGCGTTTTCCTTGGGTCATTTACACTTCTTCAACTTAATGAAATACTTTGAATTGAATAACTTTTAGCGCGTGACTTTTATACTTTGTGCTTGAGGCATTGCAACATTTATTCCCACGACTCTCAACACCAACGAGAGTAAACTCCAGGGTGTGATGTCTTTCTGCCTGCTGTTCAGACAGAGCTCCATCTCATCAGAGGAGCCATCTGAGCGCTGCAGGCCCAGCAGAAGGAGCAGGGAGGGGGGGAGGTGGGGTATGACACACTGCCTGGTCTGAAGCCCAGACACACAGCTCCTGTTACAGTCAGAGAGGCAAGAAGGGGAACACAACGCTGGTGGCAGGACAGAGGGCGAGCTGTGTGCGGATGCATCCCTGAGCCTCTCCTGCAGAATGTGCATGCTGCTGGTACCTGTTTGCATGCACTGCGTATGGATATTATCTTATTCTGATATATCGATCAATCCAAAAGAAACAGAGGAATCAATCCCTCGTTCTTGTGTCACTTTCTCCTTGTGTCCCTGTTTAATAATTGCCCAGATTGCACTCAAATTCTGCAACTTAAAAGCAACACTTCCAGAAGTTTTGAGAAAACCATCAAAGGAAAAGTTAAAAAGCTTTGACAGTTACACACACAAAAATGAAAGCGAGGGGAGGGAGAACAAGAGAGCCAGAGGTCGAGAAGGAAAGGAAAGACAGAGCTGGAGGAGAAAGAAGATGCAGAGTCAGAGCGAGTCTGCAACATGTGTTATTTATTTCCCCCCGTGTAAACACAGAGAGAAGGCAGACATAATCAATAGGAAACTCCAGATTGTAAATAGACGGCTCTAATAGCCTAAACACTGGCCGCACACACACACACACACACACACACACACACACACACACACACACACACACACACACACACACACACACACACACACACACACACACACACACACACACACACACACACACACACACACACACACACACACACACACACACACACACACACACACACACACACACACACACACACACACACACACGAGGAGGGGGGGAGATGGGGAAAAGATGTAAGAGCATGAGCAGTGAGAGAAAAGGGAGAGAAAGAAAGAGGCCAGGCCGGGCGGGCCGCCCTTATTTACCAATAAAGAGTCCTGATGAGAAGATAAACACACAGGAGACAGTCTGGAGAGGAGGGGGGAGGGAGAGAGGGGATTTGAGCTCTTATCCCCCACTTTGTTCCAGCAATAAATAAGCAGCAGTGAGAGCTGAAGGGGAGAAGGTGTGAAGGTGTGGAGGATAGATATTTGGACTGAAACTCACACACTTTTTAGCTTTTCTTTGAGCTGAGCTTGTTGCTGTAACTGTTGGATGAAGTATGCATGTGATGATACTTTCTCCTAACATGATTCATATATCTGCTGTGCAAAGGATTGCATCAGAAAAGCATGCTGGCTTGCATCGTGCAAAATGCAAACGGATGCAGCAGGACAATAAGCTTCGACCTAGTATCGCTGTCTCAGTTCAGATGCTACCCTTAGTACACTGCTGTGTTGCCCGCTGTGATAACTAGCAGTTTCTGAGTTTTTCCCATGTAGTCTCAAATCGCACACGGCTGCATCACAAGTAATCACACGGAGTATCAAATCCTTACAGACTGTCCAATAAAGCATGATTAACCGTGGCTTCTTTTCGACACAAATATAGAAGTAGGTTTATTACATTTTGGAAGAACAAAACCTGCATGTAGAACTTATATTTGTACAGTTTTCTATTTACCGGGGCAACCGCAGTCACAGCCTACTCAGGGTTTCATTACTACTGTTAGGAGTACCTGGGATGTACACTGACTGACCAAGTTATAAGTACTCAGTAATGGAATCTTGTGGCTTGGGCCCACGCTATAACATACTTGGCCTGACATGCAGAGCTCTGAAGTCATGCTTTATCTCATGGTGATCCTATTCATTTGTTTGTATGTTAACTTTATTTAGGAGTAGTTATCTTTAGATACCAGTTACTTAAACCTTTGTTGTTTGGGTCCAGTCGGGGTGCCGAATGGACCCAAGTGCTGGGATGCGGTGCTTCTATTTTGAAATAGTGTTAAGCAATACTTGTTGAAATGGTCTTTGTTCACAACTTAAAACTGGATCTCTAAAAACAGCTCATCAGTTTTCATTTTGGAACTCTTACAGATTTAAGATAGGATGTACTTTGTTGTTACAGATATGTTCCCCGATCAAGTTTAGAGCAGGGAAACATTTAGGTTTTTTTACTGAGAACACCTCCATCTTTATTTATATTATATATTATATATATTTTTCAAACCCTAAAGCTGGGAAAAGCTGGAGTTTGTGTTACGATTTAAGGCTGAAATATTGTTCAGGTCACACATTCACAGCCACAAAGCCTTTAAAAATATTACATTTAAGTGGCTAATATTTCAAATGTAGTCACTTTTAAGAAATCAGTCAATATATAAATAGTGAAACATGGAAGTTCAGCGGCTGTAACCGCTCCCCTTATTTTGTCTGCCACCCTGCCTGCACCACCAAGTATCAGGCGCTCCTAAAGTCGGTCAAAAACATGCATTATACGTGATTACATTTCATTTTTAATTACAACTTGTCTGATGCTGGTAGACATAAACTAGTGAGTAAAATGAGACCTTCCAGAACCCCAAATTACTTCTAATTTAGTGATATGATTAGAGAGCAAACTTCCCGTCAACATCAACCATAAACCCGTTATTTATCCGCAGCAGCTTCCTAAGAATAGCTCCTTATCAGTTATCATTTTGGAAACATGTTTACAGATTTTCACAACGTTTCATTCAAAAGGTGAGAAGTACTTTAGTAGCAGCGCTCTTATTTTGAAATAATATTAAGCAATACTTGTGTAACAGTACACAATCGCAACTGCTTTCTTAAAACGGCTCCTTAAAAATAGCTTCTTATGAGTTTAAATGTTGTATAAATTCCACAGCGTTTTGAAACCTAATGTAACAATAATGAAGATTGTTTAGAAGTGGCGCTTTTATTTTGAAATAATATTGAACGATACTTATGCTAAAGTACTTGCTTGCAACTTCTACTTAACACTGCAACTTAGAGTTAGCTTCTCAGTCATAATAACATATTTTCATCGTGTTTTGTTCCTAATGAAATAGTACTTCAGATGTTGCGCTTTTATTTTGAAATACAATTAACGATACTTGTAAATGTAAAACTGCAATTTTATAAAAGCTAATCAGTTGAAAACTTTGGAGAAACTTCCACAGATGTTCACAGGGTTTCATTCCCAACCTGAAAATGAAGAAGTTTGTTTAGAAGCCGCTCTTTTATTTTGAAATAATATTGACCGATATTGTGCAACAGTTAATTGCGTCAGTGCTGCAAACGTCCCTAAGGATGTGGCTTTTTTTCGTGCTCTTGAATCCACTATGTGTGTGTGTGGTTTTGGTTGCTCATGCGAGTGTCAGAAGTCATCAGGGTGAGGCTGAGCGGCGACCCCATGACCCCCATCAGAGATCAGAAGTGAAGCACTTAGCGGTCGCCCCTACCCCCCCTCCCCTCCACTCCTTCCTTCCTCCATGATCCACGCAGACAGGCTTCTCTGATTCCACCGCTGCTGCTAATAAAGGCAGCAGGAGACTAATTCAAGTCAACAGCTGAAGGGGAGTCCTTGAGAAGTTAGAGGAGAAGTTAAAGGCTGCGCTGTCACTCACACGCAGCTCTGCCTTCTTCAAACTACTGGTATTATACTGGGAGTCAAACAGGAAATCCATTCCAGCAGGACAAATATGTAGAGAGAAGCCACCACCGCTGCTGCCGGTTCTGCCGCCTTAATAGTTTCTGAATTCACTTGACCTTTTAGAGAGAGAGCAAGGTCAAGTGCTCCAGTCTAATCAATTACTATCATCAGAGACACAAGCAGGGTGTTTCAAAACAGACACAGAGCCGAGGTTACACTGCACACATCGGGGATAGTGCTGTATTAATGCTTGATGAGTGGCTAATCACAGTTATACATAAACTTTATACATATAAAGAAAGTGCTTTAAAAAACCTTTCCTTGGTTTTCGTTTTTTATTTACAGCTTTTATCTATAAGGTTTAATTAAGCTAATTTCTCAAGATTGATTTACTGTTAATAATAAGTTTATCCATATAAAAAATGAAGGGTTTATTGCCACTAAACGTTTTATAAAAAGGTGTTTCTTCCTTCTATCCACTATCTTTTTCTATAAATCGAAAATGTATATCCGTCCTCCTCAAAAAATAATTGGGCTGTTGGTTTTTGGTATTGAGTTTTGAGACATATGTCAACAAAATGCAAAATCCAGGAACTTTTGTAATGATATATGGAGGATGGTTGCTCAAATCCAGACACTTGGATCCAGTCAGCAAGGAAAAACTAAAGAAATGATTAGTCAAGACTCTATTTGGTTGAATAATTGATTGGGAAACTGAGATTCTCCACAGAAAATCATGCAAAAGCACCACTTCAAGGATCTTGCAAAGCAGAAATGTGTTTGAAAAGGTAATTTAGCTTCAAAAAAGCATGGGGAATGACTAACAGACTACAAAAACCTTAGATAACTAACTTCAGAATGAGAAACTGGTCAATGCATCAACTAAGAAGAGAGGGCAGCCCTACTGGAAATAATGCATCTACTTAAATATTGATCTGAGTCATATTGGTATACCTGAAGAATTCAAAGAAGCCGACAAATGTCAAGGACAACAACAGAAGGAGAGAAGTGATAGTAACCTCCCCGTCTCATTCCCAGAGCAGCATTAATTCCTGCTGTAGCGTGGGACTGTGGGACTCGCTGCTGGTTTCCCTGCGCTGGAATGCGTGCTTCATTAAATGGCCGGAGCAGGACGGCTCTGAGGAGGAAAAAGATGATAGTTTCTCCGGGTAATAACAGGCCTCAGGGTAAGCTATGTTTAAGAGGCGACCGCAATGGCTACCCTGTCCTGCACCGCGGCATCTCATGACCCCGGCACTGGCCAGACACAATTAGTGGTGGCAGATACCTGGGTGTGTATGTGTGTGTGTGTGTGTGTGTGTGTGTGTGTGTGTGTGTGTGGATGCTTGCATGGTTGGACGGATGGGCGTGTGTGTGAATGCATAAGTGCAAAGTGTGTAAGTGTATTTGTAAGCCCATAAAACCCACATTCCACACTCAGTATCAGTGGGAGTGTACTGTGTGTGCGTGTGTGTGCATGCGTGTGTGTTTTGTTTGTTGTTGAAACGGTGTCAACGTGTCCCTAAATAACCGCCGAAGACACTGTAGGTCAATGGAGATCTATCTGCTTTCTACAGCTTCAAACCCAATTAGAAACTGCTTAAAAATAATCAATTTTACTGGGTTTTTAATATTTATATGTGTGTGTTTGAGTATAATTTGCATTTTTCTATGGTAATGACAACATTTCCAATACAAATGTTGTCATTTTGAGTATTGTTTTGAGAATATTTGAAGAAAAGGTAAGTGCCTATTTGTTGTAAACACCATAATACTGATGATTGGTTAGTGGAAGTCTACCAATCAGTATATGTTGCAATAACCCTGGTTCACATTGCAGTTGGGGGGTCAGTTGATGCCCCTCCTGCTGTAAAAATTCATGAAGCTTCCATTTTGGGATAATTTGGAAGAAAATATATTATTTCTTTCTTTAAAACTGTGAAACTGCATTTTAGTAAAGCTGTGATTATGTAACTTCCTTATGAATATCAAAAACCCACCATTTACCTGCATTTCTTTAAGATTTTCCACTCAAACACATGATTACTCATCATTACCTCTGAATACATTCGTCTAATTTCAGCACTCCGGCTCTTCTCAAGGTTTTTCCAGTCCTTCCTTTCTCTGCGATTAACAAAAGAGGAACACTTTGTGGCAAAAGAACAAGAGAAGACACGGAGCTAAGTGTGTGCAACGGGGGGTCTCATCTGGACAATTTGGCCCTGCAGGAGTCTAGACGGTGTGTGTGTGTGTGTGTGATTGCGTAAGTGTGTGTGTCTTTATTTGCAAGTTAACCAGAGATTAAGAATAGGAATGTCTTCTTATCGGTCTGTCATTTTTGCAAAAGGTAAATATCCAACCGACCAACTACATTGTTTTTTTAAGAAAAAGCTATATACTTGTGCACTTTGCTTCTGATATCCATGAAATCTGACATTGAAACTGCAATTTCTGGCATCAATCACAACTTTTTCAATCACTCTTCTTAGGTGTCTTTACTACATGTGTACCGCCTAGCCATTGTAATATGCTCACTTGTGATTGCTGTTGTGAGGAAGTCTTTGTTCCAAGTTATAAACACTGTATTTGTCCTACGTACTGACCCCCACGTACACATTTATTTCAACCCAAATGAGTCAGAAGTATTTGTAAGAACTACATGATTTTACTGGATTTCCCATTTGCTAAAAAATAAGTTGTTGCATTTCAGTTGCTCTGTGAACCGTGTCGAGGCTCATGAACGCCTCTGGTTATCCTCACTGTACCTGCAGCAACTGGCTGCACGCACGCAAACACACACACACACACACACACACACACACCGGTGTATGGCAGCTCTATTGGGCTCTTCACATTGTCCAGACGGCCGGTGTCAGCGCTGAATGAACGACTGTTTATATTAGACGGCTGGTTTAATGAATTAGACCCACAGCTCCTCTGTGTCAGCACCATGCAGACCAGACCCTCCTCACCCTTCCTCACCCCTTACACGAGGTACGAGGGGGGACACCCTGATTGCGTCCTTCGGGAGGGGTGAGTCAGGACGCCCGACGGCGCGCCTGTGAGGACCCCCTGCTTATTTACAAAGGGCATCTGGCCCTCGCTAACCTCACCCATCTCCCCCCTGGTGCTGAGATGGGCAGAGGTTTATATACATGTGTGGGAGGACTACTGAGCAACGTGCACATGTTTGAACAAATATGTAAGCAACAAGAGGTTTGCCACCCAGCCGTGCGTTTACACAGGGAGAGACTCGGCTCTGTGGGGGAGAGAGAGAGGAGGAAGAAGGCCGTCACCTCACATCTTCATCCCTCTCTCTGCCTCAGGATAGACAAGGACTAACAGATGGAGGGGAGGAGAGGGGAGTCGATAACAAGAGGACAGGAAAGTAGGAGAAAACAAGACAACAAGGAAGTAAGAATAAATGAGAGGAGAGGAGGAAACAGGAAGTAAAGGAGGATACAGAGGTAAAGTGAGAAACGGGAATCAGAGAGGACATAGGAAGAAAAGAGAGACAAGAGGAGAGGAGGGGAGGAAAAAGGAGTGTGGAGGTGAGATGAGAAGGAAACAAGATGGGAGAGGAAAGGAGAAAAGAGAGAGGAGAGTTGGTAACAAGAAAGTAGGGGAGGTATCAACGGGGAGAGGAGACAACAAGAGGGAAGAGGAAGAGGAGGAGACAAGAAAGTAGAAGAGGATACAAGGAGGAAAAAACGGGAGAAGTGGAGAGGAGGAAACCATTGGTGAAGAGAGGACAGGATAGGAGAGGAGGAAATGAGTGAGGAGGAAAATAAGGTGGGTTGAATAGAGAAGGAAACAAGAAGGGATAGAATAGGAGGAAACAAGAGGGAAGATTAGAAAGGGAAGGAGGGAAGGAAACAGGAGGGGAGAAGTGAAAAGAGGAAGGATGAGGAGGGGAGAGGAGGGAAGTGAACAAGAAAGGAGAGAGGAGGAGAAAACGAGATTGAAAAGGATAAGAGGAGGAGGAAACCCTGAGAGGAAGAGGAGGAAACAAGAGGAGTGAGGAGAGGAAAGAAGAGGAGGAAACCATAAGTGAGGAGAGTAGGAGGGTGGAAAGGAGAAGGAAGAAAAGTAAAGAAGAAGCGGAGGAAGAGGAGCGCTGGAATGAAGTTCTTCTCTCCGTGATTCTTGAGAACTGTTTCAATAATTTCATGAATCTAAATGAAAATGAAAAAGAAAAGGAAGAAGAACAGACAGGATGCTTTCCGGATTTCAAACACAATTACAACCAAACGAGACAAAGAAGACACAGACACACACACACACATAACTTCTGGAGCAAATCACCCACTGTTCACACACGGCCCGGGTGCTATGAAATGATTCCTTCTTCTCTTCATAAACCAGTAATCATTTTTTTGCGCTCATTTTCTTTTGTTGTCTCCTTGCTCTCTCTCTCCCTCGTCTCTAATTTACCCAGCATCCTGCAGCGCACAGGAGCCGCGCAAATTGCCTTTGTCCATTTGCGTACGAGGATGTGTGTGTGTGTGTGTGTGTGTGTGTGTGTGTGTGTGTGTGTGTGTGTGTGTGTGTGTGTGTGTGTGTGTGTGGGGGGAATCTGCAGCAGCGGGGTGGTGGGTTTAGATTGCTGTAATCATGGAGTGCTACCTGTTCATTAAACACACAGTGGGACCCCTGCTCACAGCGTTTAGCAACCAATTAAAGCGGCACAAGCTATTAACATTAGCAACATTAGCTAGAGGAGTGTGTGTGTGTGTGTGTGTGTGTGTGTGTGTGTAAAAAGACAATTCAACATACAGCAAAGCAGTTGTTACAAAGTGACGGTGTGGCCGACGCTCCGCTGATTGATGAGTCTTCCAGCAGGCAATCAAGTGAGAAAATAAATGAAAAGCATCGAGTAGGAGGCATGATTTAGGAGGATAATACGGAGGTAACTTTAGCAACTTTGTGATTGGCTGTGATTATAATACAATGTGTGTGAAGATGCCGTGTGATTGCCTAGGTAGGGGGGGCGGGACTTCTCAGGTACCGTGAAGCGGGAGGGCTCGGAGAGGTGCAACAGTGATTCTGGGGAGTGTAATTATCTATATATAGTCTCCGACTCACACAATAGGAGTGATTTCATTGAGACGAGAAGCATTTATCGCATTGAAACTGATTTTTGAACAATATGTGACTTTCTTGAATGTAGTAGTTAGTTATAGATTGCACTTGAGAAACCTGTGATGTAAATGTCACAGTAGTTTTGATAACAGCAAGACTTTTCACAAAGAGAGCAGTGAAGGGTTTAGGGGAAAAACTTTGACTGTAAAAACCCAAATTTGGTGGCACATTCGAAATCCACTTTTCCTTTATTTAGCCTGAAAGTTTTCCCACATTATATTAAACATGCATTGATTTATTGTAAGCTTGTACGCATTAAAATGCCACATAATCTGTAAATAGCAATTCATATTCAAAACTAGGCCTTTCAGACACAGATTTTCCCCCTAAAATGTTAAAGAGATGCCAGAAAACAATCTCTCTGTGGGTCAGAAAGGGTTTACTGAGTCCAGAAATATGGAGATGGGGTCAGATGTCTGGTCAGACGGCAGAGACAGCTTACGGAGAATAAATAGGGGATGGGTGTCCGGTGGGTCTGCCGGGGGACGAGTGGCAGGCAGCAGGCTGACCCTGAGACTGAGATTTCTGATCCTTTCTTTCACTCTCCTTTTTTCAGGAGAGGAAGTAAAGAAACCTCTGGATTTATTTGTTGTCGGAGGTGGAATATATGACGCAGCAGCTTTAAGACACTATTATTTTCCGCTTCGCTTTAATGCAGGATTTTCACCAGAAAGTGGGCGGGGCTTAATTTTAGCGGGAAGCGACATCAGCGCCTCATGCTATATTATTCTAGAAATAAGAAAAATGGGTAAAATTAATTTTTGTGCCAATCCATCAGATAGATGTGTAAGTATTTGAAGGAATAGAACTTTGACATTAAGGTGATGCTAGAGGAAAGGTGTGGGTAACACTGAAGTCCAAAGGCATCATCCTCTGGAGAACATTAATGGCTGTGTGAATTTTCATGACAACACATTCAAAAGTTGTTGAGGTTGAGAAAGCTTGTTGGACTTACACATCAACAGAAAGAACAGGAATCAATCTGGAAGTCTGACAATGGAAAAAAGGCCTCATACAATTTATGTATACAAATTAAAACCAGAGATGAGGCATTAAAATTAAATCAAAATGTCCATCTGCATCAGGAAGGTGGTTTTAAAAGAAAAAACAAATTTCTTTCATCTAAACTTTTCCATCAAAGCCTCGCTCTGTGTCTCCTCTATTTAATACCCATATAACGATGGACCAGATAATGTCTTGCGTATAATTGTTCAATCAGGAGGGGTAGAAACATGCGGTGCCATTGTCTGTCTGCCTTTTGTAGTTAGTTAAAAGGTGGATAAATAAGATGCAATTTAGAGACTTTTAAGAGATGATTTTTCCCCTCCTGCCTTAATCACAGTGAAATTACCTCTGGGTGAGGGCTGTCATTAAAATAGAAGAGGCACTTGCTTCTTGGAAGCTCAAGGCGAGCGTGAAGCGCTAATAGCACAGTGCCTGGATGGCGCTAACAGTTTTAACAGGCCCTGTATTATCCCGCTGTGCATGAAGTCGCGTCTACCACCCACTCACAGAGGAAGCCTTATGATGGGCTATTAAAGACGTCTTCAAAGGATGCAGAGAAATGGGAGTTATTTCAAACTGAATGCATTTTCCTTTCCTGATGTTCTTGGCCCTATACAGTCCATAAGAGGATGCTTTACAGAATATTTCCCTTTATTGACAGTTAATTATTTAAGAATACAGGAAAAATCTTCCATTTTGAAGAATTAGAACATTAATCAGTGATGTAATGTATCTTGAAATGATCGGCAGCATGTTGAAGAGCTATACAGACTGCAGGATTTTGTGATGCAACACAACTGGGGCACAAAGAGTGCATGCTGCAGGATTTCCTTCCATAAAGCCAGTGCTTGCAGGATAAGGAAAAATCTCTTGTTATGTCAATAATGTTCCCAAAGTGGTGCTGATAATACCAGTCTCCATTAAAGCAGCTGAGTGCTGCTTCAAACTCAAATAACTGAATTTAAGCCTTGAAAAGAAGTATTTTTGAGGGAAAGAAACTAAATGAATATTGCATAATTCTATTGTTCATATTTTGGCCACAGTGCTTTTAGAGTCAAATTAATATCAGTATTCAGCTTTGTGTGTGTAACATGGAGTTACGCAACATCTCTGTTCATGTTCCTCTCCATACTCTTCTAAAAAATGGGTTATATTTGGTGTTAATATTTCTCTTCGTTCTCTTTATTGATAAATGTTTTTGGGGAATATTTTCTTTTTTTTCTATTCTGTAGTTTTTATATTTTTGATCATTTCTTACAGATTATTTTCTTATGTTGTGTTTATGTCTGCCCCACCATACACCAAAGCAAATTCCTTGTGTAAAGGTACCTGGCAACTCCATTCTGATTCTGAATGCAACATCTTTAAACTTGATATATAAAAGATATTTAAAATGCAACACTATCAAATATGTTGATAAAAAAACTGAAAATGAAATCTATGCACATGAGAGACACATGCACTCCCTGCTGCTGCTAAGTAAATATCCCCCCCACCACCAGCCTGATTTTCCTGCTTTCACTTGCAGCAGGCTGAGTGTTTCTCTCTGTACGTGCAGCGTTATGGCTGCTGCTTCCTGTCTCAGAGGCCCAGGTTTTGCCCCGGGTTCGGTCCCTCAGGGTGGCTCCTGGCCCCGGGCTAAAAGGACCCCGCCGGCAGGCAAGAAGTGACGCGGCCAACAAGCTCCAGATGTTGGGCTGCATTAGGGCCTGACAGCCTGTCATGTCACCGCCTACACTACCACACAGTCCCATCACCTCCCATCTGCTGCGCCACACCTCCTCAGGGAAGGGGAGGGTGGGCGGGGGGGATACAGAGACTGTACTGCTCTTCATCCCAAATATAAAAGACAATACATCACATCACTACCAGGTGGCCAGGCTTGTTGTGTTCCCAATTGATGACATGTGAACTGTACACTACAATACACACCATCTGACAAGGGCTGTCTCCATCTACAGGCAACATGCACATCTCCTATATTACAGCACACACAATCCTGTCACTTTTCTCAGGAAAGAAGATTGTATATAAATACAACATGCCGTAGGAATATAGGTCAATCTGCTCACAAAAAAAGACAGGATCTAGAGTCGTAGTGATGATAGAGAGAAAACAAATATATCAGTGAAATAACAATTAATAAATTAACTGTCTCTTATTTTGAAATGCCAAGCATATCATAACATTCCCAAATAATACATTTTAACCTAATCATATGGAACAAATACGGTTACATATGGCACCGTTGAGCCCATCGCTGGTGTCAGCATCTCGTGGATTTGTAACAGTATTTGTTCCATATCATTAAGTTAAATGATATTATTTGGGTATGTTAGTCCAATCAAATTATCAACATGAAGATGTCGTAGGCACCATTTCATCAAGATCTAATCAATTAATCGAGAAAATAATCAGCATATTTATTGAGAATAAAAAATATTTGATGGTTGTCTATTTTGTTTTGTGCATACATACATACATACATACATACATACATACATACATACATACATACATACATACATACATACATACATACATACGGTAAAGCAAAATCTCCAACTGCCTTAAATATGACACGAAAGAGAGGTAAGTGTTCATGCATAATTTCACGTTTGATGAAAACTTCAAAAATATATTTTTTAAATGTCAATGAAGAGATCAATAGCAGCTAATTAAACTCATTAGACTGCCTTATTAGCATTCAGTGTGTAAGATGTGCATGTTATAAATGATTTGCAATGAACTAACTGGTTGATTTTAGGGTGATCCAAAAGGAAATAGCTGGTTGTTTGGCTCCTCCTGCTGGAGATACAGAGTATTAGCCTAACGTGCAAAAAAACAGAAAACCACAACACTAGATGTACAGCCATATAGAGAGGTATTACAAACTGGAAAGCATTCATTGGCATGCAGATGAAAAACTAAATAATAGGAGTTAAAACTGTGTTAATCTTTGGTCATTTGCATCAACATCACTTTACTGGATTGTAATTATTATAATTGTACAGTACACAATTACTGTTTATGATGTAATGTGTTATGTATTGAACCTCAGGTTGGACCTCATAGAGATTAGCTGACTCCCATGTCATTAGCTAATGGGGATCATTTTAATAAACACATAAACAAACACAACAGGCAACAGCAGGAGGGCAATTTGCTGTTAATACCAACGCAAATACATCACATACTGCAGGCAGATGGCAAGAGAGGTGAAGAATTAGCAGCCAGCTAAATAGCATGAGGGAAATCAAACAACTTTACTGAAACTACCATGCACACTAGCAAACACTAAACATCTGTTGAGCATTTTTAACAAGCAGCAATATTTTAGGATATAGAGGACCCTTCACTTTGGACCCAAGATCCCAAAACAACCATACAGCTAATATGACAACCAACAGGGAAAGCAAAAAGCAGCAGCAGAGAAATAAAGTCCAAAATACCAGCAGCGGCGGGGAAGGTGGTGCAAACAGGAAGTCACATATTTGAACTGTTGACAGCTTTATAATGACCTGAGACCTTGCAGGAACAACAACAGCAGTGACTTTACAGCAGACATTGCAAATGACCTGCAGCAGCCTGCCATGAGTCATTCCTATGTTCCCAGGTCCAGGTTCCTCTGTACACACTGCCATATGGCTCTCAATGTAATGGGCCTACACTTTTGGGAATTCACCTAGTCGGTGGCGTCATAGAATACCCCAAGGTCATAGCCTTATCTGGGTTTCCAGAAGTGAAAAACATCAAATTCAAGGTTTTTCCATGCCCAATAACCTTTCATTCAAGGCCCAACAAGGTATGGTTTGAGTTATATTATTAAGTACTTAATTCAATCCAGTTTGTTTTGGCTTTCAAGTATTTTTCTTTGCATTTTAAATATATGTTGTCGGTTTTGAAGAGCATGATTTTTAACTGTGACGTGCATATCACTGCTAAAATGTCCAATTACAGGGATTACAATATGAAATATTTCCAATTGAAAAGGGTCAAATTGGACACGAAGGAATGTGTGTGAACAGCGTATTGTAGGAAACATAATTGGGATACAGTATGCTCATACTACCATAGAAAAATAATTAGTAAGGCAAATACCTTTAAAATGGAAATGTTTTTGCCACCTTTTCCATCAGTTACAGTAACATGGATGGTACTCACCAGTTCTGGTGGTATATGGAAACATGGTATCTCTCCACGGAAGCCTTAATGAGTAATATAACACAGATCGTCAGCGGGTAAACAAACATGGATGGCGAGACTACTAAACTACTGAGGGAGTTAAACCACTTAATTTGGGGTTAAAACAGAAAGTTAGCTCACTTCAAATGTTGCTAATAGAGTCTTATACACCCATGATCTTATTGTAAAACGGAAAAAAACAGTTTCAGATACATTTTGGGAAATAAATTAATATTTTTAACCAACCTGTTGATAAAAATGGCGGATTTTCCATCGGCTCGTCTTCCCCAATTACATTTCGAATCCTCAATTCCCGCTCGTCAAAGTACCCGGATTAAGCTACAACGTTAAATAATCTCAAACGATTATTTTATCTACGCAGGTGTTACCAAACAGCAGACTTTCCTTGTTTAAAATAACCAACATCAGGGGTTTGAGGAAGTGTACTCTGATGCTAGTTAACCGTATTTCTGCCTCAAATGCTGGCAAACCACAATTAATGGAGCCAACGTAAATTCACTCAAAGATTGTTTATGCAACCAACGAAACCTCACTCTGTTTCTGACTGTACAAACCGGAAGTAGAAAAAGCTAAACGTGTTATTTTGTTTGTAAACTCAAGTAAAAAAACAAACTGTTACCATTAAAATAAAAATACACCATTAAAAGTCTTGCAGTACAAATGTTAGGCTGGTTAATTAAAACTGATTAAAACTATAGGCTGTATGCTAGTACCAGGAAGCTAGCTGTTAGCTCAAATCTGGCATAAATCATCTCTTCTCTTTCCTGAGATGAATGTAATGTTTGCATAGTTCAAATAAATACATAAATCAGGAAGCTAAAAAAGGAAAAGTATGCCATGCAAATAAATTAAAGGCTTATGTTACCAAATATTATATCATTAGGTTATTGATACTCATGCATCCATGTAAAAGTGTGTTTTACATCTGATGTGTGTAATGATTCTTTTCATCATGGATTGATATTTTCTCCATTCATTGATTGGTACTTTGGTTTGAAACATTTAACACCAAAAATAGTGAGAGATCAAGATTTGTCGGACTCAAAAGTGACATTTCTACAACCAACAGTGCACTTGTTTTAGATGAGGAAAGTCTACATGTACTTGACAGCATAAAAGAGATAAAGTGGAGGCAACGACAGGATTTGGTCAGAAAAAGATAACTTTATTAGTCGGATACATACTGTACTCTTGTTATATTTGATTAATTGATCAGATAGAAAACACAGTAGCTTTTCAAAAATAAAAGAAAGGTTCATTTAGTTAATTATATATTTATTTATGTTTTTCAAAACACACGTCAATAAATATTTTTCTTCTTTTGGTCTTTTTTTTCATCTATTTTACAAAAAACATACAGTGACTGTAAGAGCAGGACACCACACTGGATTAAAGGTCAGCGGGTTACAGAGAACTTAAAAGTACCTTTACACAAGTCTGAGTGTTTTACACGACTTTGTCCACATCACTATGGCAGGTATGAACAACTCCTTCAATTATTCAGCTGAATGTTAAGCACAGAGAGAGCTGTAGGTTAAGACAAATGGCTAACAGAGATACACTGCACCCCACTCCCTACACATTGTTCCACTTCTAAGCTTATTCTGGGAAGTGAAGGGTGCAGGATTGGGTTACAAACAAGATACAATATACTGCACGCAAAGTAAAGCACTATGAGTGGATTAGCAGTGCCTTTTGCAGAGGTAAACATCAGGTGAGTGCAGAAATGAAAAGACCTTTACAACTAATACAATATTTTCAACCGTTAAAGAATCATACCGCTGTTTCTGCAAGCTTCTTCAGAACGTAACATGTATGATTTGCCTTACTGCTGACTGTTTCCCAAAACTTGCCAAAGTGAATTTCATGCACTGTTTTATTTTTGATAAGAGCAAACAGAAGTATTGTGAGCTAATGCAATAGAGAAGATGGATTAGAATAAAATATATGCTGCTGTGGGGAATCTAAAACTGCTGAATAGAGTATTGTATTGACTTTCTATAGTTAGAAATTCAGAGCCAGACAACAAATGATAAGCAAAAATGCACCCTGTGAGACAGATGTTGTCAGTTAGGCAGCTTTCAACGAGGCTATGCAAATCTGAAGAAGTTATTTGCCTTTATTTGCATCACTACACTGTCACATTCAAAAAAATAAACCTGGACATGATGTGCACTAAAAAACTGATAAAACCACTGCATGGAAGGTAGACATTACATTCTATCTATTTCTTATACATGCTATGTGTGTTCAATTATTTGAATTTAGCAGGTGGTCATGGCAAGAACACAGGTATGATTCACAGGATCCTCCGGCTACAAATGAGTGACTCAGGTGTTACTGACACCCTGCAAAGGTCACTCTCCACTGAACTAACAAGCTGCTATTACATGTCACAATCTATAGCATAGATATACTTTAAAACCTGACCCCTCTTCCGCTCATGCTTGCTCTCTGACCCAGTTGTATTTCCAGTGTTTGCATCATATAAACCGAAAGCCAGAAAGCTAATACTGCAGTATGTTTTACTGATGCATCATTTATGCGAGGATATCCTCCCTGCAGGTAAGCAGATCTCTGAGAGAGGTGCTATTAAAATCATAGCTGTCATAAACTTGCCTCTCAGGGGCAGTGGAGATCCAGCAAAGAGGCTTCTGCTTCAGCACATTCAAAAGAAAACATGGCTAAATAGCCTGGCAATCGCTTTGGCAGAACCAGTTTGCACCATCAGGTCAGGAAATAGGGCACCATGCTAACATGACACACACACACACACACACACACACACACACACACACACACACACACACACACACATCCCAAAGGCCTCCTGTGAGTCAGGGTGTTATTAATAGACCCAAACAGCAGGTGCTGTCAGTCTGTCTATTGCTCACAGCCAATTATGATGCTCTGCAGGTGAGCCCAGACATCCTCACATGCTACCAGATGTGAATATCAGCCTCCCCTTCTTCTTCTTTGATTTCTATCCATCAACCTTTGCTATATAAGTCATCTACTTTTAGAAACTTCTCTCAGACACATACACACACACAAAAACCCAACACACATGGAAAATGTTATTAGGTCAGCCTCCTGCTGTGGCTTCAGAGTGACTCAGAGCCTCAGCTCCCACCTGCAGCCTCAGCTGGAGCAGCAGGATGAAGGAGAGAGGAGGCATGAACCAGGATAGAGTTTCTCAATCGCTTTGGCTCAATTTTGGAAGGAGATTTATATTTTTGAGAGTCATTTGTTCTCAAAGTTGAAATCTCCAAACAATTAGTTTGTTTTTTCAAAATGATTTGACTCATTAATTCAAGCAGATTGCACTTATTCTGGCTCGTGCAAAGTCAAACCCTTTGCACTGGGCTTGCTTTTTCAATTTAACTAGTTGATTCTCAGTAAAATTGACAGACTCTTTCTCATTGTTTAAAGCCTTCACATGCAAAATGATCTATTCAATTGTCAAAATATGTCAGGTTTATACTCCATAAATATCTTTGACATTGTATGCTTACTGTAAGGAGGAAATATGTGTTGGTTTTTACTGAACTGATCACATGTTTCATCATTGCTGCAGGGTTATTTTGGCAAGGATGTCTAACTGTGGCAGATTGTTCTATGAATATGTCTCATATTGCTAGAAAAACTACTCTTCCAGTAACATTTAACATACTGTTGAAGATGAAACCTAAAGAATAGTGGCATTGACTTAAACAAAACTCCCAGTGTTGTTTATAAGAAATATTTCCAGCGTTGACTGGAACATTTAGACCATTACGGCTCACAATGGCACATCAACCTTTCAATTTTGAAGCATTTGCCAATTTATGGTCTCAGGTTTTTATAGCAATTAAGCGCATTGCAACAAATGCACTAACAAATATGAGAATATTGGACCAAAAAAGAGCCAAGGCGCTTGAGAAAAGGAATGTGAAGCTTAATGAAAGGCTGGAAGAAAGTGTACACACATATGGGATGCACTTCTGAATATACCCTGCACAACACTCACAGAGAGGTTAGTGAACCTGGTGCCCGTTCTTCTGTGTTTCTCATTACATCCTGTCCACTGCAAAATGCTGCTGAGCTGCTGTTAAGATGAGCTGTGTGCCTCGTCTCCACCTTCCTGCCTTCCTTAAAGGGCAGAGCAAACATTCAAAATGTCTTCATAAGTTCACTGAAGAGGCTTAAAAGGTTTGCAGTATTTGGGAGAGAAAACGGTTTCTGCCCACCTGCAACATTGATCTTTTTTAATGACATCAAAACCTTTAATCTCCAAAATGTTAACTTTTTGGGAGATTAGGAAAAATACCTTGTGTGATTATTTAAGAGCCTGAAAATCACCGTCATTATAGAGATCTGATTTTGTTCAGAAGAAAATAAACTCTGGTTAGCTTGGTCCTGGTCGTTTAGCATCACTTTTGTCAAGTTTGGTTCGAACGCAGCATCACAAGAAACTGATTACAAAAGCAGAGTTTGTTAATTAAAAACACACAGTTACACTCAAAAGGCCAAGAGGAACGCCATCACTAACATGTAAGCACAACTATCATCAATAGCCACCATTTTTTATACACACTTAAACGCATCACTGAGCCTATAAAGTTAGTTATATTGTGTTCATCCTTCAGTCAGTACACAAACAGCTTCATTGACTCTCTTGTAACTCATTATTATTGCTACATCCATACAGTGTACTTCATTAATGCTGCAGGAATCTGTTCTACACACACACACAACACACACATGTTCAAACTGTGAGCGTCCATTAGCCCACAGGTTATGTGATCCACACGTTTACAATTATTATCAACACACAACTTCTTCAATTACTGTGTGTCTTCTTCACCTCTTCTCCTCTTGTTTCAGCCGTCCCCTCTCCAAGTGACCGTGACAGACTCCAAAACAATCAGATGAGACAACAAGAGCCTGTGTGTGTGTGTGTGTGTGTGTGTGTGTGTGTGTGTGCTGCTGGTTATTCCACACAATAATACAGTAGTCAAAGCAGTTGGATGAGCAAAGTGTGCTCAAAGTTGCAAGGGGGTCTTTGGGTTCTCTGTAGCTCAGAAAATCCTCAAAGTTGCACTATAATTAAGCACCTCTGATCGGGATTTTGCGACTAATCTGTGGAGTTATTTCAGGCCTTTTAACAGACAGCATGATCTCTGATTTTGCCAAGTCCAGAAATTACAAATGCAGTCAATTCAATAAATGTTTGGCTGACTTTCCACATCTCCAAACTCAAACTAAGCCTCATTAATATGCGTCAGTACTTTAGATGAGTTTCATATCTCTTATCTGAAATTTATTGGGAGCTAATTCTGTCTTTTTTCGATGAGCTTTGGAGGAACAGCTGTCGTCTTTTTAGTATGGGAGGATTCAGCTAAAGGAAAAGGTTTCATATTGATATCAAGACTTACTTTATGTGCCATCATCTTATTTTGAATGTTATCAGCTGATTAAATGTGCATTATCAACGGTTATCACTACCATTTCAATACCTCAGATGGGCCAAACTGCACTTACTATGTATTTAAGGAGAAACTTAGTGGTAAGGGGTTATAAAACTAAACTTAACGTAACATTTCCAACACAAACAGAGCAATTTCTACACTTTTAGGCAACAAAACGTGTCTCGAGCAGACTTAAATTTAGATTTATAGGGTTAATTCTTTCTGCAGCGTGGGATTTAAATCTGACTTGTCACCCTTTGCTGCAAGTTACTGTAACCCTTTCTCTTTATGGCTGTTCTATCAATTAAAAGGCAAAAAGTCCACTGAATACCGGTACTCTGTAAAATAACTTTACCGTTAACTTCTTTAGGTTAAGGCAACAAAACCACTCAGTTAGGTTTAGGAAAAGATTCTAGTTTGAGTTTGGGGCTTTTTACACGGTACATGTCACCCTGACTTCCTTCCTCTGATGGAGTTTCTTGCTCTTTAAACTGCGTCACCTGAGTTGCTCCTCTCATCATTTCTTAATTAGTTGCTAAAGGTCGGTATCATCTTCTTATTTTTTTAGTTGATCAACCTTGTGAATATCTGATAAAACCCACTAGCTGGTGCAGCATGCCTGCTCTGACCCTGATAAAATTTCACTAAATGGCTCCTTAAGTGCTTTTTTTTCTTCAATAAACTACTGCATAAGTTCAATTGCATTAGCTTCATCTAAAAACAAACGTTAGCGTACCATAAAAACATTAAAAAAGTCATTTTGCACTAAAAATCTAGGCTACTTGAATTAGTAACTCTCTACCTGTGTGCTTTTTGTGGGTCCCATCCTGTCAATCAATCTCTTATAGCCCCTAATAGCAACTGCAACCCTGTAAACACACTTGCACACACACACACAGGTACACTTGCTGCCTTCCCAGGGGACGAACTGAAATGCCGAGGCAGAGAAAATGTAGTCTCAGGAGCTCTACATCTCCTCCTTTCTGCTTTTTACCTCTGAACAGCAACAGGACGGTAATCACCCGTTGTCACTAATCATTCAGGTGTCTGTCACTTCCTCTGTAATGAGGGACACCCCGCAGAGCTGCAGTGTTGAATCACAGGTTTTCCTGCAGAAAAATAAGCAGGAGGCGTGAAAAGTTCAAGAAACCTGTGTCTCTCTTTGTTCTCCATGGCGGAGTTTGGACATTCATGGAAAGCCTCTCTGCTGGCCGGACCCTCATCATAAGGCTTTGACAGAGATACTGCTCTGGTTCAGACACACACTGCAGGGGATAAAGCGACACACACTCTGCCTGAGAGGAAATCCTCTGTCTCCTGTGCTGCTTTTTCACTCCTGCAGTCTTTTTCATCTCCGTAATCCTCTGTAAATACTCCTCTCCAGTCCCCTTTTTCCATCAGATTCGTCCGTTGCCGTGTGTGCTGCTTCGCCGGCCGGACTGCGGGTGGGAGGAGTAGTGCAGCTCGGCTGTGGAGAAGGTGGAGGAAGAGGAGTTGGCGGAAGAGGAGGAGGAGGTGAGTCCACAGGCTTCACAGGCCAGAGCCAGCTGCCTCAGGGCGTCCAGGGAATCCATCTTTGCTCCCCGCAGCAGATCGCTCTGACCCTGCAGCAGACGGGAACACACTCACCAACTCAGACCTTTCACACTCACCCAAAAACAAAATCAAAGTTAAAATGATTAAAGGATCCACATTAACGCTGTACCTTGAGGACAGTGATGTTCCAGGTGAAACTCTCCACAGCTTTGCTCAGCTTGCGGCCCTTCAGTCCCTCCTTCTCCCCGAGCCGAGAAAGATCCTCGTGGAAGTCCATGCCTGGAAAAACACAAACAGCAGATTTGCATCCGTTTGCACAGGTGGGTGGGCATCGGCAATTCAAATTCAGGGCAATTATAACTGATCTGTTGTAGGAGAGATTTGCCAGAGAAAATGTTTCATGACTAACACTTATTGGCTTTTACCAACAGGTCCTGATGGACTCGTTGTCAGTCAGGTACTGGATTTAAATATTTAAGAGCAAGCAAAATGCCAGCCCTCATGACATTTGCATTGCCACTTAAAGGTCAGGAGTTATATAAGACAGTGGAAAGGTCTAATAATACACAGGTTTAGTGTGTAGGTATGGATCTATTCACTGTAAAAACTGCTGTACAGCTACATCGCTAAGGTGGCTGACAGGAACAACCGCTACAACAGCCCGAAACATTTCCATTGGGAGAAACGCGCTGCAGCTTCAGAAATGATGCAGAAATAGAAACACAAACATCTTTACCAACTTTACAACACTTGCCCAGCACTTGGAGAACATTCACCAAAATGAGGAAACATGCGCAGGGTTTATTTAAAAAGCTAAAAGAAGCCCAAAACACAACGGACACGAGGGGACACTAAAAAGTGATGCACACAGCTGGGACCGGAGCTGGGATTATAAGTTGGACACTAAAAACTTACCCAAAATGTAGCCTACGTTTTATCGGCTTATTTTAACAATGTGATCGCATGACTCCTGATATTTTTGCAGATCTGCTGTAAGCTAACTAGCATAACATAGCTAACCTAGTCATTTAATAAAATACAGACAAAAAAACGTACAATTATGAATCAGACTAACTCGGCCAACAGAGACAGTTGGCATTCTTTATAAGTCACAAACGTCAAAAGGAGCTCCGGTCCCAGCTGTGTGCCTCACTTTTATTGCTGTGCTTTTTGTAAATCTATGAATGTTTGTATCAGGTTGGTCATTGTTTTCTAAATGCTACGCATGTGTTGTGATGTTGGTGCAGAGGTTTCTTCATTTGCATGTGTTCTTGTACACTTGTGATTTTATATTTGCATGGCTTCTGGAGCTGCAGAGCGTTTCTTTAAATGGTTTTAGGTGAATTGTTGTAGCGCGTTTGCATTTGTTGACCACCGTACATTACACGCAGAACAGCCTAGAAAATCCAAAATACATTAATGCAAGACAGAGCTGCATCTCCAGATGTGTTGCTAACAACATTTCAAGCAGAGATACCACTGCTTTAAATGTGTCTCTCATTTCAAAAAGTACGAAAAGAGAAAAACACCTTTGACAATTAGAAATCAAGTGTGTAAGAGTGTCAGAAGCACCAGCTTGTTATGTTGTTTACCGACAGATTCTCTGAGGCGTTTCCTCATTAGGAAGCGTTTGATGTTCAGGAGTCAGTTTTGCTCATTTGGGGAATTTCGTTATGCACTGCTTTTTTTACTCATGAGAGCTCATCAAAAAACGTTTTCGCTTTAGTTTAAAATCGCCTCACGTCCTCCTCCTTTTCACTGTGACTGTACCTTCTCTCTGCACCTGGGCGATCCTCTCCTGAACAGAATCTGCATTTTCAATCAGCTGTTTCTGAGCAGCAATCATCTGAAGAGAGGAGGAAAGTTTGTTCAAGTGAAGTGGTTTCATTTAAAGCAATCATCGTTAAAAACACAGATATTTATTACTGCAAGTAGTCTTTAAGTTTCCAATTAAATACCTTAAAGAAGGGACATTTATTTCATATCCACAAAATACATCAGCACCTTTTTGTGAATTGTTCATATACAAATAATAATAATAATAAAATAAACGATGAACATTTTTGGGGCACTTTGAAAGTATTTAAAGGGACAGAATGAGGGTTTAATAGATTTAATATTGACAACAGGATAAGTGATGTGTTTATATTTATTTAAATACATCTGACTGCTAGCTGAAAAATGAATGACAAACACAAAACTAAAAGTTTGGTTTCAAAAATAATTGGTGCAAAAAAATCAAAGAAGAGTAAAGATGACAGGAAAGAGAGAGGAGAGAAGAGTGTGAGTGTGCGATGACTCAGCCCTGTGCATGTGTGTGTGTGTGTGTGTGTGTGTGTGTGTGTGTGTGTGTGTGTGTGTGTGTGTGTGTGTGTGTGTGTGTGTGTGTGTGTGCCCAGAAAGGCTGAAGGAGGTGTGATGTACGACTGGAGATCACACCGACCGTGGCTCGATGACACTGACCTGCTGCGCTCATGTTCGCTGCGTTCTCAGTCAAACATCGTGAGCTCCTCTGAAGCGCATCAACACGACGTGATCATTAGGAGTAAATAAAGGCTAGTGTGTGATGAGGTGTGTGTGTGTGTGTGGAGGAGATGATGGAGGAGGAGGAGACACAGCTGGCAGTCAGTGTTTGTGGCTGTTTCATCCATGTCTCTTCATGCAAGTGTCTTTCTGCATACTCTGTGTGTCAGGACAGTGGATGTGCATGAGTGTGTGCACACTTACTAAGCAGTGTTGTGCTGTACAATTACGTATGAAAGCAGTATAAAGCGGACTGTGCAAAAGCATGTTGCAAGACTAATGTGCCAGTAATGCAGGAGGAGTTAACTACATGCAAGTATAATAGAATAACACTAAAAATATAATGTAAAATGAAATGGTAAGAGTTGAAAATGACCAAAATAAACCAAACAAACAGCTGTCATAAGTATCCCTTCCGCCCAGGTTTCTCTCACCGTGTCGTAGGAGGTTAGCAGTTTCCTCAGCGGCTCAGAGAGATTGACCTGGGGCTCCAGACTCGGGTACCCGTCCTTCAACACCATGGAGGCCCCCATGCTGCCCTCGGGGCCCTGCAGCCGTGGGGCCAGGCTCTGGATGCACTGCTTCAGTTTGGCCACCGTAGGGAGCCCACACTGCTCTTTGAGGCCGGCAGTGGTGCTCTGGAGACCATGAAGAAGGTAAGATAGAGACACAAGGAAGAAGAGGAGGATGAGAGGGGGGAAGAATATTTAATCAAATCAGGATGTAAAACTGAGCTGGAGACAGTCAGAAAGGGTGACACTTGCACCGTAAGTACCTAATTTAGACTTTGAAATGCACGCAGACATTTATATACATCTTATTCTATCTTATCTTGTCCTTTTTCACAAGCACACACACACACACACACACACACACACACACACACACACACACACACACACACACACACACATCCCATCCGATCCCTGTCATCTGCCGTCCCTCCTGGGATTTAAATCAATATGGCAGAGATGGCGCTTTTAATCCAGTGTTTTCAGCCTCAGTTTAAGCGCATTTGGAAAAAGAGAAGACAAAACCACAAAAATGTGGAACAGAGAATCCAGGTTTTTTTTCAAATGGTGCAGGTGTGCAATGATGCAAATATATGTTTGTTAGCAGATCTGAAAACATGACAATCTGCTGAAAATTTAATTTTGGCCCGTTATGAAGGTTTACTTTTTTAAATTTATGCACAAACAAGCACCGGAACGCGATTTTCCAGAGCCCCAACTGGACCAGCAATTATCACGCCCCACCTGTGTGGAAGTGTCAGTGTCAGTGTGTGTGTGTGTGTGTGTGTGTGTGTGTGTGTGTGTGTTTCGGACAGACAGCAGTAGAGGCGTGATGAATAATAACTGAGTGTGGCAGATGAGCCCACAGCTGGAGAGGCAGGAACAGGGATGAGGAGAGGTAAAGAGGTAGAGGACAATGACTGACTGAGTGTGTGTGTGTGTGTGTGTGTGTGTGTGTGTGTGTGTGTGTGTGTGTGTGTGTGTGTGTGTGTGTGTGTGTGTGTGTGTGTGTGTGTGTGTGTGTATAGTTAGTTAGTTAATTTCACCAATGCATTAAGGGAAGTTAACATAAAAAACATTCTTATGTCTTAAGCTTTAAAGAAGTCCTTTTTGGGGGGGGGGGGGTGTTCCCTTCCCTGTAGTGTGTTCTATAGGTTTGTGTGCATGTAAATGGTCTGCAAAGGCTAAAATCCCTGTGTTCCCTCCAGAGGGAGCTTCTCTCACACACTTGACGTTACTGTTAGTATGGATTGAGGAAACACTACAGGTGTCATCTTGCAGAAGATAGTCTATGTCTTTTTTTAACTTTGGATGCCAGATAAGACACAACCAACAGGAAATGCAATCAATAAAACACAAAGAGGAGACTCGGTAAAGCAGTTTGAGCTCCTTCCTTGTGTGTTTTTTTAATTGCATTTCCTGTTTTATTTCCATCTAAACTGTCGCTGTTGTGCTTTCTAGGCCAGGTCTCCGTCGGAAGACAGATTTCTATCTCGAGGGACTTCCTGAGTAATTAAATAAATAAAATCTTCATACAATCTGCTGCTACAGCCTGCGGTGATTTGCTCCACTTCAGCCACATGAGCGTTATGAATTTGTGATGTTCAGTGATTAAGTTAATCCCAAAGATATTGGATCGAGTTAATCCCAAAGATGTTGGATCGAGTTAATCCCAAAGATGTTAGATCGAGGTTAGATTTATTAACACCTGGAGGAAAATACTAGTTTTGAGAATGGGGGAAGTTTCAGTCTATAAAAGGTACATTTACATAATAATATATGTCTTTTAAAAAGGAGAAATAGGACTCTCTTCACATCGCCCACCTTTATTTTATATGCAGCGATAATCTGGTGGGTGTTGTGAGACCAGGTGCTATTGTTGCTGGTATTTATAAAAGCTTTGAAAGCCTCCTCCACTTTTCCTACTCACACTTCTTTTGTCACTTCTTCCTCTGCCTCTCTTTGTCGCACTCACACAACAGAAGAAGTCTCAGGTGGACTCTCTGATTCACCCCTATAACCAGATCTCTCCTTCAACAAAGCTTAGAAAAACAAAAGCTGAGTGACACCCGAGCGTTTGTGTCTCAGCTGGTTCTGTTTTCTCTCCAGCTGGGATTGGACACGAGAGTCAATGGAGCAAAAAGTGTCAAAGAAAGCTTTTAGTTCAACTCTGTTCACCAAATAAAGTTTTTTCAAACATGGCAGTGGCTCATGTGCTGTCCATATGAAGTGGCAGCAATGATAGGTCAGCGGATTGATTAGTTGAATGACAGATAACATCTTCATAGCTTTTTTTGGAGTCATTTTTCATTAAAAACGTGGCAGAAAATTACCTTCAAATAAGACTTTGTGAAATGTCTTTGAGATCTGACCTAGAGCAAATTATAATTGTTTTGAGTTGTAAGAAAAAAGTCAGAATTGTGAGATTTTCTGCAAAATAATGAATTACTTTTGCTCAAATTCAGAAATTAAAGTCCGTTTTAGAATTTTTTCGTAGAATTTGGACTTTAACTGGACTTTACAGAAGTTTACATGTTGCTCTTATCGTCTTCAGTAGGTTTTACGATGTTTAAAAAACATCATGAATGACTGAAATATATAAAACTAATAAAAACATCTCATACGAAAAACTGGGATGGACATATTACTATAGTTTGACGCTGAAGGGAACAAACAATTAGTCGAGTAAATGACAAAATAATCAGCATATTGATCGATAGTGGGAGTAAATGTTATTAGCATTGACGTTCCAAAACCCAAACACGAAGAAGATGAGTAGGTCATTGTGGTTGTGGACGACAAATCAGATCGGCCAGATTTCCAAATGAAAGCCATTATGAACGGGGTCCATGAATCGTCCATTTATGTCACAAATGTGGACTAAGACATGGACAGAGTCGGACTGACAGCTAGGCTCAAGGAATGTGTTAGACAAACCGAGAAGGAATAGCAAGGACGTTTCCTTTTTCTAAGACTACATTGTGGTGTGATTTGTTTTGAGTCATTGCATGTTGCTGCCGTTAAAGTTAGGGATAATGACTTCTGAGCTGTTTTAGTCATTGTTCAATCATGGAAGAAATGGGCATTGAGAAACATATTCCATTGTGTTTTACTTTAACTAAATAAAGACTAGGATGAACTATCTTTTTGTAACCTCCCTCTCTCACCTGTGCCTCCTCCCGCAGGTCGGTTGCTTCTTTCAGTGGAGCCGCCGCCGGTTTGAAGGTCTCGTCCACCGCCTTGATGCCGGTGTGCCTCAGAGTCACGTACTCCCTCCCTCTCCGCCCGACCCTCCTCACAGACAGCCCTCTCCGCTGAGCCTTCCCCCCTCCTCGGCGGTTGGTGACGGCCACGTGCACGAACAGGCTAGTGTGAGGTAAGGGGTCTCCCGCCAGGCCCAGCAGGGGCACGTTGCGGTATCCGGGCTGAAGGCACTCGAAGGCCACGCTGTACTGACCGATGAAGTCGTCCCCGATGTAGTCGTCGTCCAAAACCACGAAGCGCAGCAAGGCCAGCTCCGGCATGTTCACCTGGAGGGGGACAAGGAGAGGAAATGGGAATGTGTGAAACTCCTACAGGGATTTTAGCCCCTGCAGACCATTTACATGCATTATAACACACTACAGGAAGTTTAGTGTTCTAAAAAGTCTACATTTGAGACTCAATTTAATTACAGATTTACTGATGGATATGTGATATGTTTGATAGCCATAAGAACTTCTACATACAACGTTAATAATTAGCCAGAGGGAACCTAAGCTAATTAGTTTTATAATCAACTTCACAAGGAGTTCAATGTTTCGTTACCTGAGGAGAAATGGATAGCTGTCTGTAGCCTACCTGAACTTGATCTAAGATCATCAGTTCTTCATAAGGAGAAGATAGACTTTTTAATTGTTTATAGCAGAAATATAAGATCAATTAGTCACAATATTTAACGGAGAGGATCCAACAACATTTCCTTTTAGCGAGCGTCACTCAGGAAGCTATCCAGGCGCAGCATTACCGCTAATTACACGCTACGATGAAGCAGCTTACTGCAGGAAAT